>NC_139512.1:133135061-133425061 GCF_947247035.1 Vipera ursinii
TAAAAAAATTTCCCCAAAATCCATTTTGTCTAAAACTTTCAACAAAAATTTCCAATTCAATTGATCAAAAGCTTTTTCAGCATCTAAAAAAATTAGCACCGCAGCGATCTGGTTGTTCCTTTCCAAAAACTCTAACACATCAACTATATGCCTCACATTATTTTTCATTTGCCTACCACTAATAAACCCCGTTTGATCCCCATGAATCACCTGTTGCAGAACCCTCATCAGTCTATTAGCCAAAACCTTAGCAAATATCTTGTAATCTGTATTTAAAAGCGATATCGGTCTATAATTTTTAACTTGAGTAGCATCTTGGTCTTCCTTCGGAATCAAAGAAATAAAAGCTGTTCTCCAAGACGGTGGCACCTTTCCCCCCCTCTGGATTGTCTGGAACAGTTCCTTTAACGGTTTTATCATCTCTAATTGTAAATTTTTGTAATTGGCCGCAGTCAAGCCATCCGTACATGGTGCTTTATCCACCTTCAATTCCTTAATTGCTGTGAAAATTTCTTCTTCTGTAATCAGTTGATTAATCCCCTCTTTTTGTACTTGCGTAAGAACCGGGATGCTAGCATTCTCCAAATATATATCAATATCTTTTTCATTAATTTCCTCTTTAGCATATAATTTCGAATAGAAATCCACAAAAGCATCCTTAATAAGGTTCTGTTGAAACACAACCCTTCCTTTATACTCAATCTTATCTATATTAGAAGCCCTTTGTTTTTTCCTCAATCTATAAGCTAACCATCTGCCTGGTTTATTAGCGTTGCAAAAAGTATTATGCCTAGCAAACCGCAGATTGGTCGCCACTTGATCAGCCATTAATTTATCAAATTGTCCTCTTAACAGTCTAATAGCCTCCTTGGTCTTCACATCCTCTGAGTTCAAAATCAAAGCCTTTTCTTTTTCCTTTATTTCATTCTCCAGTTCTTTCCTTCTAGTTTCCACTGCACGCCTATGTTTATTATTCATATATATCAACACCCCTCTCATATAGGCCTTGCTAGCATCCCAAACCATATCCATAGAGGTACCCTTATTCATGTTAATCTCAAAAAAATCCTTCATCCACTGTTTGCATTCTTCCACATTTCTCTGATTTCTAAACAAATTCTCATTTACGCGCCACGAGTGCCTGTCTCTTTTCTCCTTATCAATCTCTAACCAAACTGGACTGTGATCAGAGATAGTTCTTGCACAAATCTTCACCTTTTTAGTCCTCAAAAAAAAATCATTAGTCAGCAAAATAAAATCAATCCTCGAAAAAGATTGATGTCTATCAGAATAAAAAGTATAATCCTTCTCCTGCAAATGTCTCTCACGCCAAATATCTCGCAATTCCAGGTCATCCTTCATTTCAAAAAAAGATTTAGGCAATCTAGCATGACTTGGAATGTGCTTGAAAACTCCAGCCTTGTCCAACTGTACATCCAAAACACCATTCCAGTCCCCCATAAAAATAAAAGATTTATAATCCAACTGGGTAAGCTTTGTGTGAAGTAAACTAAAAAAGTCAGCTTGTTGTTGATTAGGTGCATATAATCCAACTAAAAGCGTCTTTTTACCTTCTAACAGCAGCTCAATCATAACATATCTTCCATACTTATCTGCTTCAATTAAGTCTGCTGTTAAGGCACTTTTAACATAAACAACCACTCCATTTTTCTTGTTCTCTGCAGAAGCAACAAATTGCGTACCCAACCTCGAGTTCGATAAATACTTTTGATCCAAAACTCTAATATGCGTTTCTTGCAAACATATAACATCTATCTTAAATTGTTTTAAATATTGAAAAACTTTCTTCCTCTTCTGTGGTGAATTTAGTCCATTAACGTTCCAGGTTAAGAATTTAGTTGCCATGCATATCCTCCCAAAGCTCTTGGAGCACAGCTTTGATAGGACTATCTTCTTTAGGCCGTGCTCCTCCCACTGCTTGGCTATGAGTACGTTGTGAAGATTCTGAAGACTTTTGCTGGTCTTGTTCTTTTATTTTCTTTGCTCGTTTTAAAGCAGCACGCGTTACCCTTTGCTCTCTAGGATCTTCCAAAGAAGTTATAGCTTGATCTCCTCCAGGACCATTTTCCTCTGTTTCATCCTCTTGATGTTCTCCTTCTCCAGATCCCTTTGCAGCTTCCAGAAGTGTTAATGGGGTTGCTTTTAAAACATTATTGTAGAAATCACGCGCTTGCTTCACAGTAATCAACCGATACCTTTTACCTTCATACATCACCATCAGCCCGTCTGGAATCTCCCATCTGAACCTTATATCTCGTTGCTTGAGCTCTTGCACAAGAAATGTAAAGTCCTTCCTTCTCCTTAAAATCTTTGGAGGGATTTCTTTTAAAACCAAGACTTCTTGATCAGCAATCACAACTTTAGCATCATAGGCAGCTTGTATAACTTCATCTCTAATTTCTCTTTTTGCAAAGTAAACCACCACATCTCTAGGCAACTTTCTCTGTCTGGCAATCCATGAATTCACACGGAACACTTTATCCATAGCTGCTCTTATTTCAGATGCTGGCTGGTTCAATACCACTTCGAGAGCCTCAGAAACCAGCTGCTTTAAATATTCCTTAATATTCTCTTTTAAACCTCTGATTCTAACAGCAAACTGCATCTGGTAATATTGGGCAAGGCTTAACTCCCTTTCCATTTTGTCTCTTAAATTTTCATTCTCCCGTACTTTTACTTCTAATATTGCATTCTTTTGGGTCAAATCATCCACTTTTTCATCTAAATCTTCCACACATTCCGCCACTTTATGCACTGAAGACAAAATGTCTACCTTCATCACGCTGAACTTCTGTTCCATCCTCTCTTCCATCCTCTCCTCCAGTTTCTCCAATTTCTCCTCCATCTGTGCAAATTTATCACCCATTGATTGATTAATTGATTCCAAAAGTACCTGGGCATGTTTTTCAAGAGCATCTCGTAAGTCCTTCGGTGTCAGTACATCAGGAGGGTGCAACGCCTGTAATGATGATTGTTGCACCGGAGAAGATCCACCACTCCGAAGAGTTTTAGGGGGAGGTTTAGCCGCCATCTTTTACTTTTCAATTGTGACGCACTTTCACTTAAAGTTTAAAAAGTCCATCAAGCTCGAGAGTATAATAAAATAATCCTCTTCACCTTTTCCTCTTGTACCGCTCTGCCTGCTCCTTTAATCCATAGTCCTTTCTTCAGGCAGGGGTGGTCGCAGACGCCTGGCTCTGCTCCAAGAAATCCGGAGCAGAGACGCTGGCCAGCTGGGAGCAACCCAGGCTTCGGGGGAGTTCAATCCTTCAGCCGCCCAAGCTCCAAGCTCAGGCGGCCCTGGAGAACTCGACCCCTACCTGGGGCCTCACCCCCTCCTCTTCTCCCGAGGAGGGGGCTTCAAATTCGCCCGAACAGCTGATCGGCGCTGTTTCGGGCGAAAAAACACACAGCTGAGCCGCGGGCAGCCCGGGAAGGCTGTCTCCGGCGCCGCGCAGCCACCGAAAGTCCTGAGATGGTCTACCTTTCTATCAGCCTATTCATACAAGTTAGAATACAGGCCAGGGAAAACCATGGGCCATGCTGATGGCCTGAGCAGACTGCCCCAACCAATAGTTGACCCAGACCCAGCACCAGCTGGAAGGATACTGGCTATCTCCGACCTGCCAGAATGCCCATTATCTGTTAAAGATATCTCCGCAGCTACCGCTGCAGACAAAATCCTAGGCAGAGTCTTAGGCTATGTCACGACGGGCTGGCAATACTCACCCCAGGACCCAGAATTCCAACCTTATATTTTAAAGCAAAAGGAATTATCCACCCATCAGGGATGTCTTTTATGGGGCAGCAGGGTAATCATACCCGACAAACACAGACTCAAAGTGTTAGAGAGCCTCCACGAAGGGCACCCTGGTACCGTCAAAATGAAGGCTCTGGCCAGAAGCTATGTCTGGTGGCCAGGATTAGACAAACACATTGAAACACACGTGGCTGGCTGCTATTCCTGCCAACTTGTTAGAGCCGCCCAGCCACAGGCTCCCATACATAGATGGGAAACTACAAAGACACCCTGGTCTCGCATTCATATAGATTATGCAGGTCCATTCCAAGGACAATCATTCTTAATTGTCGTAGACAGCTTTTCAAAATGGCTAGAGGTAGCACCAGTAGCTAGCACAACTTCATCAGCCACAATACAAGTTTTAAGGGGATTATTCACTACACATGGGCTTCCTGATGTTATAGTTTCCGATAACGGCCCCCAATTTACCTCCTACAAATTCCAGAGTTTCACAACGGCGAACTCTATTAGGCACACCACCACAGCTCCCTTTCACCCATCGACGAACGGCTTGGCAGAGGTGATGGTGAAATCAACCAAGGAGGCACTGCGGAAAATCATCTCCGGCAACTGGCACCAAAGACTGGCACAATTTCTTTTGTCACAACACACCACACCATGCACAACTACTGGGAAGTCCCCAGCAGAGCTTCGCTGTGGCAAAAGATTAACGACCAGACTGGACCGTCTGCACCCAGACAGATCCCCTCCAGACCCAGAACCACCCCTCCAACACAGAACTCTCAACACAGGGCAAGCTGTCTGGGCTAGAAACTACAGGGGGGGGCAACAAATGGACACAAGGGGTAGTCATCGAACAAACAGGCCCCCTGTCATACATCATAGACATTGGACAGAACATACATATCCGCAGACACATAGACCAACTTCGGCGACGCAGTCCTCAAAACATAGGGGGAAGGGGCAACGACGAAATGCTGACAGAACCACCACCGCAAAGCCTGGCACGCCAAAATTCCCCCGATCGGAACATGCCATTTCAACACCCCACTCCAAGCGACGCGGAACCTGCGGAGCCAGACCCCCTGCCCCCGGAGCCAACCCGAGAAGCCCCAGGGGAAAAGGAACAACCAACCGAGACAACCCCCCGGCGCTCCGAAAGAATAAAGAGACCTCCCACCTACCTAAAAGTCTTCGAATGGGGAAACCCGAAAAAGAAACAGTTGGGGAAAAATCAACTCAATCAGAGGGAGGGGTAAGGGGTGTTGTGTATTTACTTATTGTTATTGTTATGTATTTACACATTGAGTTAAATAGAAGTTACAGGGCTGAGGTAAAACCGCGGCAGCTTTTGACAGCTGTCAAAAGCTGCCGGGCGGAACCGCGCAAGCGCCAGCGATTGACAGCTCAACACGCGCTACCGATGACAGCTCCGAGCTGTCAAAACCGGACGGCCCCGATTGGCGGAGACAACGGCGCGGGAACGGACTCACCCCTGATTGGTCAAGCCGCCGGCAGCTGTCAGTATAAATAGATGTCTTGTTCTCTTGTTTCTTTGCCCGGTTCAGAATAAAAAGTTAAACTGTTAACTTGCTGTCTCGCCTGCTTATTAACAAAGCAAATAGGATTAGGCAAAGAGAGGAACTGAATTTGACTCTGGTCATATCCCAAAGATGGAGGTGGGGAGAAGGAGATAGCAGTTTCTATTTTGTTTGTTAAATTTGGGTTAGGATCAGCTGGTATTTGTCTTTAAAAATTTCCAAGAAACTAAAAGTTATGATTATGCTGGCAACTTTCATTTGTCTTCAGTAAAAGAAATCATCTTCTGTATCATTCCCATCAGCAGTAGGCCAAGTTTACAGCTCTCAGGGAAGATGTCAAAGATGCTGAGATGTATGAGTGGATAGTTCCTTTGATCACATTAACTCACAGAGGAAAAATTAGAGGACACTATTCAAGCAGCTCCTTAGAGGAATGAAGGAGAAGGCGAATAACCATTCTACAGGTCCTTCACCAGCAAACTCTCTGAGGAATGCCAATCAAAATATTTGAACTTATCCTCTGATGGCATGCAGCACCAGTTTCAAAAGGCAACTGGAGACAGTTTTGCAAACCTATAAGGACACCTATGAGGCTTTGCAAAGCACAACTAGGCCAAACAACATTGGTTGTTTTGCAAACATATCAACCATAGCTGAGTCATCTTCAGAAAGTAATACTGACAGTTTACATGAATTTGAGGCCAGAGACTGGAGAAAGATGTTTGTTGTTAGCTGCGAAGTCATGTCCGACCCATCGTGACCCTATGGACAACGTTCCTCCAGGCCTTCCTGTCCTCTACCATCTTCTGGAGTCCATTTAAGCTCACACCTACTGCTTCACTGACTCCATCCAGCCACCTCATTCTCTGTCGTCCCCTTCTTCTATTGCCCTCAATCTTTCCCAGCATTAGGCTCTTCTCCAGTGAGTCCTTCCTTCTCATTAGGTGGCCAAAGTATTTGAGTTTTAGCTTCAGGATCTGGCCTTCTAAAGAGCAGTCAGGGTTGATTTCCTCTAGGATTGACCAGTTTGATTGCCTTGCAGTCCAAGGGACTCACAGGAGTCTTCTACAGCACCATAGTTCAAAGGCCTCAATTCTTTGGCACTCAGCCTTTTTTATGGTCCAACTTTCACTGCCATGCATTGCAACTGGGAAGACCATAGCCTTGACTATTCGCACTTTTGTTGACAGGGTGATGTCTCTGATTTTTAGTGTGCTGTCTAGATTTGCCATGGCTTTCCTCCCAAGGAGCAAGCGTCTTTTAATTTCTTGGCTACAGTCCCCATCTGCAGTGATCTTGGAGCCCAGGAAAATAAAATCTGTCACTACCTCCATTTCTTCCCCATCTATTTGCCAGGAATTGAGAGGGGCGGACACCATGATCTTGGTTTTTTTAATGTTAAGTTTCAACCCAAGTTTTGCACTCTTCTTCACCCGCAACAAGAGGCTCTTTAGTTCCTCTTCGCTTTTTATTTCATTCAGTAGCCTTAATTCTAGAAGCTGTTCTTTAGAATGAAATGAAATATTTAAACTATTTTTATGTATCTTTTTCTTTATCCATTCTTTATTCTTTCTGTGGAATACATTTGCACAGGAGAGCAGAAAATCGAGGAGTCTAAGATACAGTGCCCTTAGTTTTGCCTCATTCTTGGGTTTGTGGTGCATTTCTATTGTTTCAGCCCTCTTCCAGAAACATGAAACATAATTCCCATTTTTCCATAGGCTCATAATTTTTTTATTCACTGTTGCATTATCTCAGCTGAACATTGGGTTATAAAGTACCATGTGGTTCTTTCTGCTATTTATAATTACTATAAAATAAGTGTATGAAATCAAATCAGGAACCAAAAAAGTGAATCCACCTCATCTATTGTAGTGTAAACTCAGTTCTCTGTATCTATTTTGCGTAACAATGACACTATGTTGTAGAAAGCTCGAAAATGACCTAGAAACCTCAAATGAAGATGAGTGGATTGATCTGTTTCTGATTTTATTTATTTATTTATTTATTTAATTTACCACCCATCTTACCACAGGATAACTGATCTGTAACAATTTTACATGTTCATAGGGGTCTTGCATTTTTTTTAAAAAAAACCTGCATGGAAACCATATATAAATGCATGCATGTTTATTATATATTTTGGTATATTATTTAACAAGATCTAAATTTAAAATGTGTTTCATTATAAGTGTACAGATTTCCAATCCTAAAGTAAGCATTACCCTTCCCCCCCAAAAAAAAACTGCTTTGCCAGAAAAAGAGAACTACATTACAAAATTGAGGGAAGTATGAAATCCGATGGAAAACCTTTCTAATCTGTTCATCCATCCAGATGCACAAATCAGTTCCTATCATAAAGCACAAATAGTGAATTCCTCAAATATCCATAGCCCAGATTGATTTGTAGACGTTCCCCTTTCTTGACAAACCTCTATCATACCCTGGGTTACATCTTTCCTTAAGTGACACTCGTGTTACATTTGGGCAAAATAGGCCTGTCACAGTTAGCAGTTGTATAAACTTTGCAAACTGTTTAATGTGCTCAGAGCACTGAAGATACTAAAATCTTTAGTTAATCACCCTGCCAGGGGGACAAAATCAAAACTAATGCTGCAATTTAAATAGCCCTTCCTGCTATAAGAGATACAGTTGTATTTCTACTCACAAGATCACAGAGCTCTACCTACTGCATTTGGCTCAGTAATGGTTTTGGTTTCTTAAATAATGAGCATTCAGATTATTTTCTGCAAATGCTTAGTGAATATGGCTTTAAAAGATACGAAAACTCACATAGAGCTGACAGAAAACCTCTTCAGTCTTGTATTTACCTGAGATGTCCAGAGGCTGGACAGGTATCTGTAGGACGCTTTTATCTGAACTGAGCAATGACCTAAAAGCTTTCATCCAGCTTTGTGATTTTATGGCTCTATTACGATTTTGAGCAGCTAGACCCCTTGGAACAACCAAACCAGGATATGAGTGCAATCATATAATTCTGCTCATGTTCCTCAACAAATAATGTTCAGAGCTAAGATAAATTATACCCAATGTACCCAAAAGCTATTACTGTACTCAATATATTGTTCATAAATATGTCCATTTTATAACTATCCAAATTGGTGGGAGACAGTATAAGGGAAAATTTAATCTAAAATGTAGCTTATAAATGTTTTACATGAATATTGATTTATTTATTGAATTTCAAGGCTGTCTGACTCTAAAAAGACTCTGGGCATCTTACACATTTTAAAAGGATGCATAGTTTTAGAAAGAACATGACTGCCTGACAAAATCGTGTAAATAACTTCCAGAAAAAATGGCCCAGAGACTCCATAAATACCCTACACCCAGGCCTGAGAAGAGAGAGAGGACTTTCAGAACATTTGAAGAGTGAGAGTTGCATTCATGTGTGTTTGTGTGTTTGTGTGTGTGTGTGTGTGTGTGTGTGTGTGTGTGTGTGTGTGTGTGTACGGGGATGCAGTTCCAGAGGGCAGGTATTGTGACACAGATGACATGCTCCTTCAATCTTGCAAGATGGCAACATTTAATGGAAGGGACCCAGAGCCCACCTATTCTGCCCAATTGTACCAGACAGGCAGGTCTTTGGATCCTTGTCCTCTTGTTTCCATTTAAAGCTCTCACTATTCAGTTCACTGGTTTCTAGTATTAAAGCAATAGAACTTTAGTATACTAGCATCAGGCACACATTACTATGAGCAGGAACTGAGTTCAAAGCACTTGCCACCTATGCACAAGAATCTGAGCAACTAAGAGTCCAAGCAAATAGGCACTAAATAAGGGTCAACAGAATTCATAGGCATGGAGGGGCTGGACTTGGGCCTCTGGTGGCTGTGCAATAACTCCAAACTGGTTATGCATTTAACTCCACCCTCCAGCTCAGCCTGCTCATCTCCTAGAAACACAAAAACAATGCAAAATAAAAATAATCTTCAAAAAAAAGGTATATTTGTAGGAATGAATAATAATTCATTGTTTTGGTCTAACATACAAAAATAAAACAAATGCCAGCAGAACCAACCAAGGCTTACTGACTTATTTAAGCTCCACTCATTCAATCTAATGTTAATGCCCAGACAAAGCCATAGTACAATTTAGGTCTAGAAAAGCTTTAAAGGGGAGAGAAAGAGGTCTAGTGCCATTGTTGTTCTGCTGGCTATCAAATGTGAACCTCTGTCCCCTTCAGGAGAATGTGTCTAAGGGGCTACTCTAGAAGCCATAACCAAATACTATTCTAGAGGTTAAGAAATGCACGATTATCATTGCATCTACCATGTGAGGAATTGGCCCCTTCCCATTCTTTACACAGTATGAAATAGTTGACAAAGGTTCTTTTACTTTCAGTCCATTCTTGGGGTACTTTTACAGAAATTTGCCCTTGGTTGAGTGCCACAACTTGAGAACCCTTAAGAGGAAAAGCAAATCAAATGAACTGAAATGCAGTCACTGGTCTAGGATCAATATTAATTACAGTATCAGTCTGGCAGTTTCTTTTCTCTCTTCGAGACATACTTTTCTCTACTATATTGAAAGTTACAGAACCAATAGAATACAAATAACTTTGATGTTTATGATTTTTGGTGGGGTGGGAGACTGTGCTTGCATAATATACTGTATTTAAGGTGAGATAGCATCTGCATGGCATAACATTGCACCTGCAAGTATCTAACAGCAACATTAGTTGTTGTTAGTCTACAAAATATATTCAATAGCTTTAATTGGTTTATAATTTAACATAATGTTCAAGTACAAAAAATGAGTTAATTTAGTAACCAGCACCTTCCTTCCTTCCTTCCTTCCTTCCTTCCTTCCTTCCTTCCTTCCTTCCTTCCTTCCTTGATACTAAGACAGGATAACTATTAACAGGCTGATAATTCTTTGAATTGCCCTGAATCTTGGGTTCATGTGGCAAGATGAATAATGCTACAAACAAGGAGGGAGCAGAATCTAATGGGTTGCTGTGCAAATGAAGTACTGTTGGTTGAATTGTGGAGGAAAATAAGGCCCAAATGCACATTCAACAAATTTTCCTGCTGTGTTGATAGCAGCATGGTGTTTGTGCACAAGTGTGTTGCCAGACAGCTATTTGGCAATTAGCTATAAAACCTGGACAATTGCAGTCATTAGATACACAACTGGAATAATGGAAATAGGATCCCTAGATAGGAAGACCAGAAAATTAAAGATAATCATGCCCTTCGTTCATGCAAGTAGATCAACAGATGTGTTCAAAGGAATATGGTTTGATTCTATGGATTACATTAATTGGATCTTTAGATTCAAAGATACAGTGATTTGACCAAATGGCCTCAAATCAAAGATTACAATAACCCTATTCTTCTCTGTCCATTTTCCTTATTGTTGGTTCCCCTGGACAGTATTTGGCTGGCCCTCTTGCTGCTCAGTTATGGGAAAGATGCATCAAAAAGCTTTACCCATCTGCAACCTAACAACTTATATTAATTTCTTTTAAAATACAACCTCTAATTTGCTTGTTATTGTGACCTATTTAATAGAGGTTGCAAGATTCCAGCCCAGAACGTCTAATGATGCTCTGAATATTTGAGGCAGCTAATAAAAATGACATCACCTCAGTATGGTATCTTTGAAGATTCTCCAAATCTGACAACATAGAAAAAGCTGACTTTCTTAATCAAACTAAATCCACCATGGATAGTAACTAGTGATCTATGCTCACTCAGGAGGAAATTTAGATGAATCACATCCTAAATGATTTTAGGGGCAATCTAAGGGGCAGATTGAAATGAATATAGTCTTCTCACTGTCAAAACTTTGCATGACGTTTCCAAGTTCATTTAACTTTCCCAGGAAAATTTGCTTTTAGTAAGCAGGTTTCTCTGTTTTTAGAAATTTATGTTAAATTTTGGATTTCAGGAATGTAAAATGTGTTTTTCCTTTAATGGAAATAGTTTAAAATATTACATGTCTCCTTTTGTCTACATAGACTAGTAATTTTCTGCTGCCAATCACTTAGAAAAAGAAAATTGAGAACTGATGAGCACATTCAGATAAATAAGAATGATATGTCACTGCTTAAAATATCTTTTGGTTAACACTGCTGATAAATAGCAGGGCCAGCTGACAAACAATCACCCAGGACATAGCCACATTTAGTGCATTATTAAATTATCAGCACATTAGAGTCATTACTATGTCAATCTATATCAGCATGTTCAAAGACATGTGTTCCCTTAGAGAAATTAGCTAGGCTATTACAGTTGGCAAGGAGATCCATCAGCAAAACAGGTGCTAATCAGTTCTGAAGAAAGATCATTCCGTGAGGGAACACATGCTGCCATCAGAAATAGTGGAGGTGCATTCGACAGAATGCAAAGCCAGAATTGGATGAGTACTGTGACAACTGTTGATTAAAACACTGAAAAGCAAAAAAAAGCACAAAAAAAGTCTAGTGAATAACACAAAGCGGACATAAATGTATGGGCAAATTATTATTCAGTGCTAACAAACAAAGTATTCGGATTTTTGTTGAGTTGGAACCTGAAAATTAGGGGTCATTATTTTGAGTTGTATACACTACTAAAAATAGAGAACAATGCTGAACTCCAAGCAGATTTGTTTACTCCTAATATTACTCTAACCCACTTCTGTAGAGATTATCAAAGTGATGTATAGTTAGTCCTTGATTTACAACCACTTGTTTAGTGACTGTTCTAAGTTACAATGGCACTGAAAAAAGTGATTTATGACCATTTTTCACATTTATGATCGTTGCAATGTCCCCATGGTCACCTGATCAAAATTCAAACTCTTGGCAACTAGCTCATATTTATGATGGTTCCAGTGCCCAGGATAATGTGGTCACCTTTTGTCAATGGGGGAGTCAGATTCACTTTTAACAAGTGTGTTACTAACTTCACAACTGCAGTAATTCACACATCACCTGGGGCAAAAAGGTCATAAAATGGAGCAAAACTCACTTATCTTACTTAGCAACAGATATTTTGGGCTCAATTGTGGTCATAAGTTGAGGACTATCTATTACCACAGATCAACATGAAATAACCATACAATGGTATATGGATAATCAACAATACAGCAATAAAACAATCCATACTAAAGTTTGCAAGAGTAATTGAAAAAAAATCCTGGTTAAAAGGAGGGTTGTTCAGATTTCCCTCCCAAAAAAGTATGGATGCAGGCAATAGGAAACTCTAAAGAAAGGTATATTCCACTCTGGGAGTCAAATGATAAAAGACTATTTGTGCTTAGTTTGCTAATGGATGTCTGCAACGGATAGTGTTCTCGGAATGGCCTTGCCTATAGATCTTAATAACAGAACAGGTTCATAACATAACATGACAAGTGATTTGTTAGACAGCCAGACCTAAAACACTTATGGCTTCAACTTAAAACCCTCACCTTAAATTGAAGTCAGAAAACTGCTGTCAACGAAGGCAGGTTTTTCAATATTGGGGGAACATGAACTTGGTAGCATGTTTGATTAGCAAGCCAACTGCTATGTTTTGTAACAATTGAAGCTAAATATTTGGAAAATTGGAGTTTGACAATCTGTCCAAATAAGAGTTAGACGTTTGACAGAAAAAGTACCCTATCCAGGTAGCAGCCAAAGTTGAAAACAAGATAGAAATGTGCTTGAGCTATGCATGCTCCCTGTCATGAAATAAAATGCAGAGGGGTATAATAAAATTATATTCAAACTATATGCTATTTGTCATTCCCCCATTTAATAAAATCTATAGTAGCATCTCATATTATTATTAAGGCCTGAAACTATGAAAAATTCAAATCAATGTACCATTCTCCTTTTGGATACCTATTCATAGCTTTCCACCACCACCACATATCTTGAAGCTTATATTGTTTCAGTTATCTTTGAAGTGATAAAGGTAAAGGTTCCCCTGCACATGCGTGCTAGTCGTTTCCGACTCTAGGGGCCGGTGCTCATTTCCGTTTCAAAGCCGAAGAGCCAGCACTTGTCCGAGGACGTCTCCATGGTCATGTGGCCGGCATGACTAGATGCCAAAGGTGCACGGAATGCTGTTACCTTCCCACCGTATTGATCCCTATTTTTCTACTTGCATTTTTACGTGCTTTCGAACTGCTAGGTTGGCAGAAGCTGGGACGAGTAACAGGTGCTCACTGTGCTATGTGGCAATCGGGATTCGACCCACCAAACTGCTGATCTTCTGATTAACAAGCTCAGCATCCTAACCCACTGAGCCACCATGTCCCTTTTGAAGTGATAAGCCATTAGCAAAAATCATTACTGAATAATTATTGAATTATGATGATGATGATGATGGTGATGATGATAGCGATGGTGATGATGTTATCCCTGAAGTCAAGTCTGACTCTTGGTGATTCTATGGGCCAAGATCAGCTTCTGATCTTGTAACATTTCTTTGCACCATTTCTATGCTCTGTCTCTTATCAGCTTTGATAGCGTCCAGCCACCATGTTCGCTGGAGGCCTGGTTTCCTTTATTAATATAGCTTCCTGTAATGCACTGTATTTGGACTATCATTCTAACAAAATTGGCAATTTATACTTGTCCTGTCATCATAATGATATATATAGTTTAGAAATTAGGGAAAGATCAATTAACACATGCTATTATCTAAGTCAACCTTCATTTTCATAGACCATCTCATTCTTTACTATCAGTAAATATATAAATACTTTTGGATGAGCAGATATCTTAATCTGTAACAATTTCCTGATTGATAACATAATTTAGGTACCAATCTCCCAATTGTTTGTTTGTTGTTTGGAATAGTATTAAAACTTATAATGCACCTTGAAAACCAGACATACAGATTTTTTGTGTAATTTATATTAATATATTAATTTTACTTTTACATTATTTAATTTAGAATTGCAACCAAAGTTTCTGTCAACTTACTGTGAGATCTGTACTATGTTGCCTCTGTAGCTTTGCTGGGAATATTTCTCCCTTCTCCTTTGATACAGTTAATAAATGAATAACAATCCAGGATAATGTGCATCACACTATTTTACATATGATCTTTGTGGTGTGGATATAGATAATGCAGTCTGGAACTGCGGGTCCCATCATTCCTCTTCATGCTGATTATGACTAAGGTAAGGGAGGAAGCATAATAGATAAAAGTTATAAAGTTAAATGTAACCTTAGATTACATTTAGATTTTGCCAGGAGTAGGCCATAACATAAAAATCTATGAAGATGTGTAAGTAGAGGCTGCTAAGAAACTGCTGTTTAGAGGTTTGTTGCAGGAAGGCAGAACTTAGAAAGGATGAAACCAAAGGGAGTCAGTGGAAAAAATAGTGGTAGAGACTTTCAGACATGGTGGTGCTCTTTCAAGGGGTAAAGAGTAGGAAAAAAACTCAAAAGAATTTTGCGGATGTAAAATCAAGTGAGCTGTAAGACAGAAAACAGAGGAGGAGGAGGAGGAGGAGGAGGAGAAAAAGAAAGAAAGAAAGAAAGAAAGAAAGAAAGAAAGAAAGAAAGAAAGAAAGAAAGAAAGAAAGGAAGGAAGGAAGGAAGGAAGGAAGGAAGGAAGGAAGGAAGGAAGGAAGGAAGGAAGGAAGGAAGAAAAAAAGAAAGAAAGAAAGAAAGAAAGAAAGAAAGAAAGAAAGAAAGAAAGAAAGAAAGAAAGAAAGAAAGAAAGAAAGAAAGAAAGATAGATAGATAGTGGTGAGGTGTGAGAGATGTGGGGCAATTTGAGTGGGATCTAAAAGAGACAGTGAGGACATCACCAATGAAGAAAGCACCAGCAGATTGTCTGGAGGAAAATCAAGGCAAAAAAAACCAACAGCAGATGGGATTAGATGGACCATGATGCATCCTTGAAGGAGAGGTGAGGCAGGGGGATGGAATCAGAGCAAGACATTTCCCTCTTAAATGTTAGGTTGAGAAGAAGAAGAAGAAGAAGAAGGAGGAGGAGGAGGAGGAGGAGGAGGAGGAGGAGGAGGAGGAGGAGGAGGAGGAGGAGGAGGAGGAGGAGGTGGAGAAGAATGAAGAAAAAGAATCCTATCAAGTGAACCAGGAGAGAGAAAATGGTATATTAAAAAAAATCATCAGAACCTGAGCTCCGATATTGTTTGGAAAAATAAGCTAAAGCACAAACCTGGAACTATGGTTTCTATATTTTTGAATGTTATCTTTTACAAGAGGAAAAAAAAGATTAAATAACACGGAACTATAGCTCACTAAACAGACTTTCTGCTGTCAAAGCCCTTCTTTAAATTATAAAAAATTGTCTGCCTTATTTTATCCAGAGTATAGATAACATATACTTGAACATGCTACATTCCAGAAAATGTCATTTTTTTAAAATAGGCTTCTGATTTATTACTGGACTGAAGCACCACTTGGTATTTCAGCTGCTGGAGATAAACAGAGGAGAGTCCATGTTGGGATATTATAACCATTATAATATTTCTAACGTAAGTGAGAATCAGTTGGAAATCCAGTAACTAGAAGCAAATCTATAGTCATACAGCTATTTGGCAGCATTAAACTCAGAAAACCTGCTGATCTTTTTATTTTCTCCAACATAGTGATTAATGATTAAGAGCAAAAGCACCTCAGGACTTCTATTTAATGAGTAATTTACAGGTCAGAACTCTTCAAATGTTGCAAAAATCAGAAGAGAGCAAAGTTGGGGAGGATGTGAGAAAAGAGAAGATCTCTGTGGATTATAATTTAGGACAGAAAATAGATAATTCTGGATCTGAAGGAAGATCTGACTGATAGTCTGCAATTTTGTGAGAATTTCTATGTTCTAAATTATTGAACAATACCAGCTATATAATAACTGTCCACAACCTAAGTTGTACTCATAAAATGATAAAAGTTGGACTTTTAGGGTTTTTTTTTAAATTCATGTTTATCCTCTGATGGAACTGACATCTTCCACATAAGAGAATTCTAAGAACAATTCAGAAGATCTACAGGAAGGATTGCAAGAAGAGGAAAAGCAAGAAGAAATCCTATTGCATCAATAGAGGCATCTAATTGAATGATATCGGATGTAGCTGTTGTGTGAATGGACTGAAATGTTTTTCATTTCCACTACTCAGGAAAAAAATACCCTGGGATCAGAATGCTTTCATTGTATATTAGATGTTTCTTATACAAGGCTCCATGATCAGTGGATCAAAAACAAAGCAGATCCCATAAACCTTGAATTTGCTTGATATAATTAAAACATAGCTGTAAACATGGATAACAACTCTGTGTGTGTGTGTGTGTGTGTATACTATAATGGTTAATAACTTTTGAGTATTGTTACTTGAGATTTTTTTTGCTATCAGTTATAGCTTTTATTGCCCATGTAGGATTTGACATGAATATTCCTTCTGCTCCTGTTTTCAGTCTAAATTCTTTATGAGAAATAAAAACAATGAAATCTACAAGGCAGCAAAAGCTGATCTAAATCTCTGAATGGGGCTTTCATAAATTAGATTTATAATCCGAGTGGTACAGTTTGATCTCTTTCTGGATGCAGGAGAGCCTGCATGTTTCTTAATTTCTTAATTTCTTGGTTTCACTTTTCTTGATCCAACTAGCCGTGAAGGCTAATGATCTTGGTTCAGCATTTCTTCCACAGCATATTTTGCAGATCAAAGGCAGAAATAAAGTTTTAAATGCAGATTTTCCAATTCCTATTGCTTAGCTTGCTCTGTGTGTGTGTGTGTGTGTGTGTGTGTGTGTGTGTGTGTGTGTGTGTAACTATTGCTACTAGGAAAGGCACAGGATGAATTTTGTATTGTCCGTAATTCCTCTTGTGGTATTACCATATTTCACTTCAGAGTCACCTGAAAGATGACATAAGCCCCACTGAACGGTTGAAGGCATTTCTTGTGCCTTCCATTATGGCGTGTCTCAATGTCTTCCTTATTTAGCACTGAGTTTCTTGTCCTAACACTAGCCAATATCTGGAACAATGGAAAGTGCCCAGAGAAATTAAATTCTTCACGTGGATCAGTAGGAGCCTCAATTCATATCATCTGGGATCAGAACCAATATCAAATAATGGCTTTACCCAAAAGAGGGCGATATAGTCTATTTCCCTTGACAGGCTGCTGCTTTCATTGATTTATTGTCAGGACAATGTTTATAAAGTGAAATTGGTTAACACATTCTACCATTTTTGCAGTCCTTACCTTAGATCTGCAAGGTCTAAATCTGATTGATCCAACAAGCACTGCTATTTATTGAGATTCAATTTATATTAGTGTATTTTTCTGCAATACTGATTAGATAGTGCAAGGCAGGTGGTGTGAGTGTGTGTGTGTGTGTATACATATATGCACACAGACACAGAAGCACATAAATGTCTCTCTGTGTGTGTAAATTTAGATGTAAATATTTATTTTCATTTCTAACCTGCAATTTGTTTATTGTGACCAAATTTTTATCATGGTTATGCTACAAATTTTCTTAACTTAATTCTGATTAACACCTATGGTTTGTGGAGAAGACATTAACCTGACTGAGTGTGTATAAAATTCCGGGTCCAAAAATCTCTGTGGTTTTTGTCCAAGCACACCTTTAAAAAACATCCATAGTTTGGCTTGAGGTGATCTATGATTTAATCCCTGTTGACCATTAACTCAATTAGGACTGGGAACGCATTTGTGTCCTACGTCTCAAGTGACTTAATTGAGTCTGATACTGCTGGAATGCAGTTCTGTCCCTGTCCCTCCCTTTATTTTACTTCCAGGGTGAGATTAGCTGGAGATTCTCAAGTCCACATAAGTATAATTGGACAATCACTTTTTGTTCATCTGGTCTTCATCTCACTCTTGATTTGATGTGACAATGGTTTCTTGAGAAGCAAACTCAATGTGGATTAGGGCAGAATTAAGAGATAGTTAATTACTCAAAGGAAATGCATTTTAAGACATCCCAAACCCAGTTTTCCTTGTGTGATTGAAATGTATCAGTTCTAGCTACATTCAGTTGCTATTAACACAGTTGAATTTACAAGTTCAGATAAGTTACTATGCATACAGGTGATGAGAAGCAACATTACTTAATCTTAAGGTACCAACTCAATCCAGATCATAACACTTTCAGCATGGCTTGATGTGGAACACTGACTTTCTCCTGTCAACAACTTGAATCAAAATATTGGAGCAGATCTGAGTCACTTTGGATAGTGAGATGAGTGGCATATAAATTTAATAATAAAAATAAAATAAAAAATGGGCCAGCACAGGAGTCCCTTTATGTACCTGCAATGTGAAGCAATGCAACCATTCTGCTCCAATGCTTTGAAATTGAGCACTGGCTTGAAATGGGGTGCATTCAGTGCAAATTTGTTAAATGAACATATCGCATGAAGCTTGATCTATAATGTGCAGTATAGACCAGGGCAATATATATACCAGTGTAATGTGATAGTTAAAGGTGAACTAGAATTAGGGAGATACAGATTTTTGTCTGAATGTATGTCTCGGAATTATTACAACCCAGGTGGCCAGAAAGGCCCAACAGAGACTCCACTTCCTCAGGGTCTTGTGGAAGAACAGGGTGGAACAATGGCTAATGATCCTCTTTTACCGGTCTACTATAGAGAGCGTCCTCTCGGACTGTATTGTGGTTTGGTATGCTGGCCTGACAGCCGTGGATAGGAAAGTATTACAGAGGGTGGTGAGCACAGCACAAGACATTGTGGGCTGTCCCCTGATACCACTGGATGACATCGCCAGGGTTCGCTGCTGTTGAGCCCCGTGGGCCCAACATTCAATGGGGGAGGCGGCATCTCATGCCGGCCCCTCACCCCCAGGTCCTGCCTCTGCCTGCCTCCCCGTGGGGCCTACTGCTGGGCAGCCGTGTCCATCTCCCTGCTATACAGACACTGCCGGCCTTCCTGGGCATCCCGCTTCTTCGGCCGACTGCCAGCTGTTCCCTGCCTGTTTGGCTGACTGCCGGCTGCTTCTGGGAATGCCAGGAGGCACAGTTGTACACACGGGCCTCCCTGCTGGGTCTGCTGCCAACCAGATGGTTTGGGAGGCGTTGGATGGTGCTGCTGCCGAACAGCTGGTCCAGGAGGCATCAGAGAGGACTGTGCAGCATTGAGAGTGTACCGGTCGGTTAGGCATGGGGACCTTGGGGGAAGCAGTGGAGCATTTGGAGCTCCCTGCTGGGATGGCTGCCAACCAGAAGAGCCCAGGAACAGGCGTCCCCGGATTTGCACAGGGTAGTGTGGGCTGTGGCATGCCTTTTGTAGCTGGGCACGGTGGGGCTGGGCATTTAGGAATATGGGTGGGGGTTACCTGGTCTCCTTACCTGGTTGGGGATGGGCTACCGGACAGGGGGGAGATGGGCTGATGAACGCGCGTGAGGCTGGCATCTGGAGACAGCAGCAAATGGAGCTGCAGCGGGAGGAGGGATTATAAGGATGCGAGGGCAGATGTTGGCTTGAGGGCGGAGCCCTGTACCTGGTGGCTATATAAGTATTGGGAGCGATGTGCTACCAACACTGACTTTGTTTTCACTTTATGTGCATTGGAGCTGAATAAAGGAACCTCTATTTTGTCACACATTCCTGCTGGAGATTCATGTTTGCTTCCATTCAAGGACATGTATTGACAGCTGCCTTGGAAGAGTGAGGAAAATTCTCAGAGACGACTCACACCCTGGTCGGTATCTCTTTACTCTCCTACCATCGGGTAGGAGATATAGGAGTATAGCCAGCTGTACCAACAGGCTGTTAGGCTCTTGAACAGGAAACAATTTTATAATTGGCACAGTGTTGGTTACCCCTAGATTCATTTTGTTCTGGGTATAATTCAGAGTGCTGGTTACCACCTTTAAAGGTATGCAGAGCAAGAAACCAGGTTGACTATGGGACCACCTCTCCCTGAAGGTATCTGCCCATCCCACCAGAGCAGATAGGGTATGTACAGTCCAGGTCTGTTCCCCTAGGTATTCACTTTGTAGGTCCTCAGAAGCATATCTTCTCTGCCACCACCCCTGTAGAACACCCCAACATGCCTAATCCCTTTTATCCTTCTGCAGAGCACTTAAGACCTGGTTCTTCTCCTAGGTGCTGGGATAGATTAAGTTCAAAGTGGCATGTGAATGAGGAGTACATAAGGAAATACAGTCAAAGCATCGGGTTTTCTGATTTTCTTAAAGTTTTTGTTTCTTTTTATTTATTTTATGATTACATATATTGTCTTATTGATTGTAGGGAATCCAAAGTTGATTTAAGATGGGTGGCTATACTCCCAGAATATAAAGTCAATCAGTTAATCAAATTTAAAAAAAATGTGATGAAATGAGCTAAAATAACTTTTACTAAGTGTTTGGGCATATTTGTGCATAAGTACAGGCAGGATTTCGAAGAGGCAGAGGAACTAGAGATCAAATTGCCAACATACGCTGGATCATGGAGAAAGCTAGGGAATTCCAGAAAAACATCTACTTCTGCTTCATTGACTATGCTAAAGCCTTTGATTGTGTGGATCATAACAAACTGTGGCAAGTTCTTAAAGAGATGGGAGTACCAGACCATCTTATTTGTCTCTTGAGAAACCTATATGCGGGTCAAGAAGCAACAGTGAGAACTGGACATGGAACCACTGATTGGTTCAAAATTGGGAAAGGAGTCCGGCAAGGCTGTATACTGTCGCCCTGCCTATTTAACTTATATGCAGAGCACATCATGAGAAAGGCAGGGCTAGATGAATCAAAAGTTGGAATTAAGATTGCCGGAAGAAATATCAACAACCTAAGATACGCAGATGATACCACTCTAATGGCAGAAAGTGAAGAAGAACTAAAGAGCCTCTTGTTGCGGGTGAAGAAGGAGAGTGCAAAGGTTGGGTTGAAACTTAACATTAAGAAAACCAAGATCATGGCATCTGGCCCTCTCAATTCCTGGCAAATAGATGGGGAAGAAATGGAGGTAGTGACAGATTTTATTTTCCTGGGCTCCAAGATCACTGCAGATGGGGACTGTAGCCAAGAAATTAAAAGACGCTTGCTCCTGGGGAGGAAAGCCATGGCAAATCTAGACAGCACACTAAAAAGCAGAGACATCACCCTGTCAACAAAAGTGCGTATAGTCAAGGCTATGGTCTTCCCAGTTGCAATGTATGGCAGTGAAAGTTGGACCATAAGAAAGGCTGAGCGCCAAAGAATTGAGGCCTTTGAACTATGGTGCTGGAGAAGACTCCTGCGAGTCCCTTGGACTGCAAAGCGATCAAACCGGTCAGTCCTAGAGGAGATCAATCCCGACTGCTCTTTAGAAGGCCAGATCCTGAAGCTAAAACTCAAATACTTTGGCCACCTAATGAGAAGGAAAGACTCACTGGAGAAAAGCCTAATGCTGGGAAAGATCGAGGGCAATAGAAGAATGAGGTGGCTGGATGGAGTCACTGAAGCAGTAGGCGTGAGCTTAAATGGACTCCAGAAGATGGTAGAGGACAGGAAGGCCTGGAGGAACATTGTCCATAGGGTCGCGATGGGTCGGACACGACTTCGCAGCTAACAACAACAACAAAAGAGTTGAAGGGATGCCTAAGGTGAAGTAGTAAAGTGTGTATTATAGATTTCTTGATGATAATTAAATGGTTGACGATGGATCAGCTACCAACTTGTGAAAAGAGCAGAGTTTAGTACGTATTGGGAAAATATTGTGGGTAATTATTGTGGGCAGTTTTCAGTTCAATGTGTGCTCAGCATATTCCCAATCAATGTCTATATACAGATTGGAACAAGCACACACTTCATATAATACAGCCAGCAAAAATATAGCTTGATGTTTATTTATTAAACATGAGCAAACACGAAAAGCAGTCAAGTGTCAAAACAGGGTAAAAGGCAGCAAAAAGCAGGCAGAACGATTTGAGCAACAGGAAATAATTTACATTATTTTTATGTCTCTGTCTTTTAAAGCCACTGGAAAAAGCACCATAGGTCTTATCATGTATAGCCCCAAAGAGAATTGCTTTTATTTTAGCATTATCCTTTTTATCCACATAACTCTGGGAAAATAGAGATGAAAAATAGGATACTGGGCAATCCTTTCTCAATTCTCCACCATTAAAGAAACAGTTTCTTGGATGAGAATGATGTTCCCCAAAGAAATTTTCTCCAATAAGACCTTGCTTATTGGACTGAAAAGAGCCTATGAGACAAGATCAGAGACCACTGATGGTGCCTAAGGAGCAAGTAGCACAACTTCAAACAGTGTTTTGAAGTCTTCTGTAGCCCTTGGAAAAAAAGAGAGCTGTATTTAAAGCAGGAAGAGGAACTTTAAACTGAGGAAGTTTGCTGCATAGTATCTGTTCCTTGTGGGAAGTGAGTTTTAGAGGGACTATCAATAGAATTTGGTGCAGGGGAATAACAGGTAAGTGCTGACTTAGCTAAGAATGATTGCTTTAGGAGTGAAAAAGTGCAACAGAGTTTATGTCGTTTAAGAACACTAGATTTAAATAATTTCACTTGACAATTTGAAAAGCTACATTTTGTACTGGATGTACAATATAGAATTTATTAAAAATAAACTATTTTTTCTCATCTTATGACTATGCTGTTGATGGTCATACCAATTCTATGTCTGTGCAACAGGAACCAGAGCAATGAATATACCTGAACATGCAGTGGAACAGATGAGATGCAGAGCAGATATTTGTTTTTGTTCCTTGAGAAATATATGAATCTGAGAATGAAAATTATTTAGACAATTGTTGTTCTAAAAAAAGGGTATAATAAAGTAAATAGGATTGAATTGTGGGATGTTTTGCATAAAGTATGGAGTTGAAAGTTTGTTATTAAATGAGATAAGAATACAATAGGGCAGGAGTAAAGCTTTGGTAAGAATAAACTGTATCCTTGAATAGTTTAATGTTCTAGAACTAAGGCAAGGGTGTGTGATATGTTCTTGTTTTTTAATGTATTTATAGAGTTTAGAGCAAGACACGGTTCTGATATGAGAAGTGTGTTGATTACAAATGTGAATATATTCTACTTTTGTTTACAAATTAAGCTGTGCTTTTGGATATATTATATTTTAAATAAATTGTATGATGCAATTAAGAGTACAGATCTGAAAATTAATGTCTCAAAGTCCAAGGTGGTTGCAACTGAAAAGGGAAATAGAGTGGACTTCCGGGTGGCTGTCAGCCCTGTCGACTCCGTAGAGTCGCCGAAAACAGCGCCGATCAGCTGTTTTGATGGCTCAGAAGCCCGCTCCTCGGGAGAAGAGGAGGGGTGAGCGCTCAGGTAGGGGTAGAGCTCTCCGGGGCCGCCAGAGTTAAAATTCTGGCAGCTGAAGGATTGAGCCCCCCCAAAGCCTGAGTTTGCTCCAGACTGCGGGGCGCCTCTGCTCTGGGGTTTTTGGAGCAGAGCAGGGCGTCAGCAACCATCCCTGCCAGCAAGAGAGAACTTTAGAGAACTTGGATGCAGGCAGAGCGATACAGGAGATTCAGGTGAAAGTGAATGTATGATCTTTAACTCAATGGACTTTGAAAGTGAAAGTGCGTAGCAGGCAATAGTGGGTGAAAATGGCTGCCAAATCTTCTAAAGTTCCTAGAAGCATGGGGGCTTCTCCGGTGCAGCAATCTTCATTACAAGCTTTAATGCCCCCTCCCTCTGCACCTGCACCTGCACCTGTACCAACTTTTACAGTTAAAGACTTGCAGGATGTGTTGCAAGAGGCTATGAAAAAGCAATCACAACAATTAGTTGAGCTTATGGATGAGAAGCTTACAGAGCTTATGGATGAGAAGTTAACAGAAATGAGGGCAGACATCTTACTTGCATTTCAAGGCATGGCTGTATGCATAGAGCGCTTGGACGAGAGAGTGGAAGATCTCAGCCAAAATAATATCAGATTAGATGCAAAAATGACAGAGACTGAAAATGTGGTGGATAAAATTGATGGCGACTTGACCTTGGTACAGTACCACGAGATGGAGTTTGCTGTGAGAATCAAAGGCTTAAAAGAGGATTCTAAAGAAAATTTGAAGAAAATAGTTTCCGAGGCTTTGGAAGGTGTTTTGGGGCGACCAGCAGATGCAATTATGGAAGATATAGACAAAATTTTCCATGTTAACTCGTGGATTGCAAGACAAAGGAAATTACCCAGAGATGTGGTGGTTTATTTTACAAAGAGAGCAATTAGAAATGAGGTATTCAAGCCTTTTATAATACTAAATTTGCAATTGCTGAACAAGAAGTTTTGATTTTAAAAGAGATCCCTCCAAGAATCCTAAGGAGAAGAAAGGAATTTGCCTTTTTGGCACAAGAATTAAGACGACGTGATATTAAGTTCAGATGGGAGATACCAGTGGGTATGGTGGTGATGCATGAAGGCATGAGACATTGTCTTACTACAGTGTTGCAGGCACATGATTTCTATAGCAATGTTTTAAAAGCAGTCCCCATACCACTTTTGGAATCTACAAAGAAGAATGGTGAGGGAGAGCCTCAATTACGCAGTGAGAATTTACAAGGTGCTGAAGGAACAACGCAGATGGAAGAGAAAGTTACAGGAGTGGATCAAATTTCAGTATCATCGGAGGAGGTTAGAGACCAGAGAATGACACGTGCTGCTTCGAGATGAATGAGATGAGAGCAAGAACAAGAACAGCAGAAAGTCATGATGGCACCTCCAAAACTTACTTATAGTGAAGCTGTGGGAGGAGTGCAACCTAAGAGAGTGCAGGTGATTTTGGAAGAAGCGCTCCAAAAGCTTCAGGTCGTGAAGGATGGCGACAAAGTTTCTAACCTGGAATGTTAATGGCTTAAATTCACCACAGAAGAGAAAGTTTTTCAATATTTAAAACAATTTAAGAATGATGTTATTTGTTTACAAGAAACACATATTAGAGTTACGGATCAAAAGTACTTATTAAATTCAAGACTGGGTACACAATTTATTGCCTCTGCAACGGATAAGAAAAATGGAGTGGTTGTTTATGTTAAGAATACCTTGACAGCGGCATTAATTGAAGCAGATAAACAAGGAAGATATGTTATAATTGAACTGTTAATAGAAGGCAAGAAAACACTTCTGGTTGGATTATATGCTCCTAATCAACAACAAGCAGACTTTTATAGTTTATTACACAGCAAGATTACTCAGTGGGATTATAAATCTTTTATTTTTATGGGGGACTGGAACGGTGTTTTGGATGTACAAATGGACAAAAGGGTTTTTTTAAAAAGTATTCCAAATCATGCTAAACTGCCTAAATCTTTTTTTGAAATGAAGGACGATTTGGAATTGCGAGATATTTGGAGAGAAAGAAATTTGCAAGAGAAGGATTATACTTTTTTTCCTGATAGACATCAATCTTTTTCTAGGATTGACTTTATATTAATTACTAATGATTTCTTCTCTAGGATTAAGAAGATTAAGGTTTGTCCAAGAACTATGTCTGATCATAGCCCAGTCTAGTTAGAGATAGAAAAAGATAATAGAGATAGGCGCTCCTGGCGTCTAAATGAGAATTTGTTTAGAAATCAGGAAAATGTGGAAGAATGTAAAAAACAGATGAAGGATTTTTTTTAAAATTAATATGCATAAAGGCACTTCTATTGAAATGGTCTGGGATGCTAGTAAAGCTTATATGAGAGGTGTATTAATATATTTGAATAACAAATATAGATGCAATCTGGAATTTAGGAGGAAGGAATTAGAGAATGAAATTAGGGAAAAAGAAAAGGCTTTAATTTTGAATCCATCGGATGTGAAGATTAAAGAGGTAATTAATTTATTAAGAGGACAGTTTGACAAGTTGATGGCTGATCAAGTGGCAACTAACTTACGGTATGTTAGACATAATACTTTTTGCAATGCCAATAAACCAGGTAGATGGTTAGCTTATTTGTTAAGGAAGAAGCAAAGGGCTTCTAATATAGATAGAATAGAACATAAGGGTAAGGTAGTGTATCAGCAGAGTCTTATTAAGAAGACTTTTGTTGATTTTTACTCTAAGTTATATGCTACAGATAAGATTAGTGAGGCAGATATTGATGAATATTTGATGAACGCTAATATTCCTGTTCTTACACAAGAACAAAAGGAAGAGATGAATCAATTGATAACTGAGGAAGAAATTTTTTCAGCAATTAAACAATTGAAAGTATTGATGTAAACTGGATTTAGTTATATTTCTTTATCTTAATTTTTTTGATTTATTATTTCTTACTCCTTTTCTGCAGTCTAAGTACTTCTGCTTACCTGGAAGAGAATAATTTAATGGAGAAATACCTATCAAAGTGTGATTATGACTAATGCAGCATTATATAAATGACAGATCTCTATGCAGAATTATTGGTAGTAATACCTATCATTGTAAAATATGCAAGAAGTTGCACAGACTCAAACTGCAATCTTTCAAAAAGGGAAGCTAAATTAGTCCTGTTTGTTCATCAAAGGCAAATATAGATTAATTAGTTGTTTATAATTTTAAAAAATCTCTATAGGTTTTAAAAATATTGGCATGATGTCTAATTTTATAAACTTTCTTTAAAACAGCTCTGGGAATTTTTTCATAGTTTATATTGAAAAATATAGTTTATGTTTTTTTTTCATTCTATTGAATTCCATGGAACATTTATATCTCTATATACTATATTTATATAGTAGGACTAGTTCTAATATTAAGATATAAATGTTCCATAGAATGCAACAGAATGAAAAAAGTCAACATAAACTATGAAAATTTTCCCAGAGCTGTTTTTACTAAGCAGACTTCAATGGCCTCAAAACAATTTTTAGCTGGTAACCACATATCCTCAATTATTCTTCATACGTTTCTGGCCATCCACCTCTGCAGAAAGGTAGAAAATTGTACAAGTTGGCTCACTGCCCTTGACACAGACATAAAATCCTTAGATATGATTGGGGACTTTGGCATTGTCAAAGGAATATTGGAATAAATTTCAACCAACTGTTTATGCAGAGAATAGGGAGTAGGGACTATAGTGTTTTGTGCTTCAGAAAAGAAAATGTTCTGGTCCTGCTTATTTATTTTTATTTATTTTATTTATTTATTGGATTTAAAGACACTCAGCTTACTCATAGAGTGACTCTTTCCATATAGATCTCAAAAAAGCAAAAACATCAAAAACAAACACAACCCTTTTCTTGATTCAAGATTGGCATCTGCTATGCTATATTGGAGAAGACTCTTGAGGGCCCCTTGGACTGCATGGAGATCAAATCAGTCAATCCTAAAAGAAATCAACCCCGACTGTCGTTTGGAAGGACAGCTACTGAAGCTGAAGCTCAAAGACTTTGACCACCAAAGGAGAAGAGAGGACTCCTTGGAAAAGACCCTGATGCTGGGAAAGACTGAAGGCAAAAGGAGAAGGGGACAGCAGAGGATGAGATGGTTAGATAGTGGGTTGATGCAATGAAGATGAATTTGGGCAAACTCTGGGAGAGAGCGGAGGGCAGGAGAGCCTGGAGTGCTGTGGTCCATGGGATAATGAAGGGTCAGATATAACTTAGTGGCTGAATAACCACCACCTAGTATAGATATGTCAAACTGTGACGTCGTGTGATGTCACGCAACGTATTGGAGCTTTTTCGCCATTGCGAAACTTTATGCAGAATTGACTTGCGAGGCCGGTGTGTGGTGCAATTAGTTCACATGGTGTAATAAGATGGAGGTTTGTTGTCACTGTGAGTTGGGGGGTGGGAGCACGAAGGGAGGCTCAGCTAATCTCAATGTATACATGGTTGTACTTTGACAATAAAGGTTCATTCGAGTAGGCCTGGTTTCCCAGTGACGCGTACGGCACCTTGACACCCCTGACCCAGTATGTGGGAATGACCTTGGGAGACAGAGGAAAGAGCCACAGACAGGAGAATAACTGGATAAGAAAACAGCTTAGCCTGCAGAAAGAATGGATGTGGAACATTTCAGAAGGGATCCTTCCTAGTTTCTTGGATTATAAAGGCAATGAAGGAAAAATGTGCTTTCACACTTGCAAGATTAGTGTTAGCCTTGTAAGGTGGTCCAGACAGGAAGCACACCCAGATGGACTAATTCATTTTAAGGTTATATTACCAGAATCTTGCAAGTCTGAAACTACATTTTACCCACATCAGTTTTACAGCCCAAGAAAGTGGGAAGGGTCCCTTTTGAGACATCTGCCACACTCACATTTCTGGTGTTGGCTAAGCTGCCTCTTTTCCAACCATTCACCTGGATATATCTCCTCCCCCAACTCTCAAGATTAACCTCACAGCATCAGCATTCATTGATCCCTTCTAATGAGTAGGTTTAATTGTTAAACATTACATTTGTATGCATTTTTAGTCATCAGGTTAATCTGATTTTAAGTCTCAGTCAAGCTCCATAAAAGGAATGAAACATGTCAAAGGAAGTCCAACCCTTACTTGCATTGCAATCAATGTCTTCTCAATTGACAAAGAGCCAGTTTGGCATAGTGATTAAAGCACCAGGCTAGAAAGCAGGAGATCATGAGTTCACCATGACCATCTTAGTCATGAAAGCCAGCTGGGTGACCTTTGGCCAGCCACTCTCTCAGCCCAACTCACCTTACAAGATGGTTGTTGTGGGGAAAATAGTAGGAGAAAAGTGTGTTAGATATGATGTCTGCAGATACAAATAAATAAAATTGAAGTTGAATATTCAACATGAAGATGGATATTCTGAATTTCAAATAATTTTGTTTGACATCCTACTTCTCAGAAAGTTGACACAGCTTATGAATCCACTGGCTTAGCCTAAGTCTACATTGCTTAGTTCAGTGGGTCACATTGACATTCATATTTGCATTTGAGAGCTGCTAGGATTCTACTGGCATGGTCTTTAATTATTAGCTCATTAATAAAGAGTTAATATGCAGTTTAACTGGGAAAGATTGAGGGCAAGAGAAGAAGAGGACGACAGAGAATGAGTGGCTGGATGGAGTCACTGAAGCAGTAGGCGTGAGCTTAAAGGGACTTCAGAAGATGATAAAGGACAGGAAGGCCTGGAGAAACGTTGTCCATGGGGTTGCAATGGGTTGGACATGACTTTGCAACTAACAACAACAACAAGGCAGTTTAAATTCCATTTTTATTGTCATGATTCATTTCTTCATATAAATCTAGCACCAAAACTCTTCCTTGATCACTCTTCCAGTTAATGGTGTGCAGTTTTCCTCCTCCTTTGGACCCCTGATACTTTGCTGATCTTTTCATAGTGGTTTGATTTCAGTAAGTCTGAATCTTGCCTGAAGCTCCTATTGAAAATGGACCTATAACATGTATGGTGTTAAATGAATTTATTGGCCAGCTGGCAGTTCAATAACAAGAAAAGTTTTTTTTTTTCTTCTTCTTGTGAACTGCAGTAACACAGCACAAGGGATATATCTTTGCAATCACTTGCTACTGATTTTTATAGCTTTTTAGCCAGTCTTATATAGACTAGTCTGAAATAAATTCCTTGCTAATCAGTAAGTAGCCTTCCCCCTCAACCTTTCTTCTTACAAACTGCCATTTGGTTTGAGGTTCCCCCTGTGGTCCTTAATAGATTAAGAGGAGCGAAATCAGATATAAATTTCACCGCAGTTTGTATTCTAATAGCTTTTGATTACTAATAAGTCTGCCTCCTGACTTATGTGAGCTGCAGATGAATCCTGAAAAAGTCCCAAGTCTTCAAAAAGTGCCTTGCCAATTGCTTCCTTTTAATCTAAAATCAATTAGACTGTATGTGAATGCGAAAATTGCTATGTATTTTAATAAACTGTAAGACAGTCACACATTTCAGTGTAAGGGACTCATGTGAATTTTCCCTTAAGCTGATAGCCACATTCAGAAAAATAATAGCTTTTCAATTTCCTTAGCAACTGAAGGTTTGACCCTTCCATGATCAACTGCAAAAAGCTTTGAGGACAAGCAAAGAAGTCAGTTCACATTACTGCTGCTCTTGTCATTGTTGTACTGGAAAGCTATGACTATAGTTTATGCTCTGCTTCCAAATTTAATACCAAAGTTACCAGTTTTCATGTCTTTTGTATGCAATGCTAACCTCAACAGATGATTTCTTTTTTTAAAAAAAATATCCAATGTTGAAATGATTGAAAAAGGGCACTTTGAATCTATACAGGACAATATATCAACACTTCTTATTAGAACTGTGCAATTTGACAAGAGGCAAAGTTGTTATTGTAGCCACTTCATGTGGATTTAGTTCCTGGTGGCCACTTGAGCTGCTTCTGCGGGCTGAAGATGTCCGGAAAAGTGCACTTAGTATTATGCCATTTATGTGTGTGTGTGTGTGTGTGTGTGTGTGTGTGTGTGTGTGTGTGCTGCTCATTTTTCTGAAGAGTCCTCAAAAGGTTTTGCTCAGTTAGCATAATTATTCTTCAGGATGATATTTTCTTAAGAAGCTTATAACGTCCTATTTACCTGGGTCAGTGAGGACAATTCTTCTGTAGTCTATGTTGCCTTTCAGAGTAATGAATCCTTTCACATTATTGCCCTCTCCCCACCATACAAAACGACTATGTGATGTCATGTGCAGATTATTCCCCACAAAATGAATCATCCTGGAACTAGCAGGTTTCTATTAATGGAGGAATAAATGTTTGGTGAAACCAATAACCTGGATAACAAACACTGTCCTTTTAGTTGGATTTCTTTCTTGTTTAATACTCTGCCTTGCATTGCTAATCTCAAGGCATGACTAGGTATTGCCTGAGAAAAAGAGGGCAGCTCTGTAAAATCACCTCTTATTTTACCTCTGAGTGTGTGTGTGTGTGTGTGTGTGTGTGTGTGTGTGTTTGTAAAATAAAGGGTTAAAACATGCTTAAAAAAGAGAATAAATAAATATTGGAATTTAAATTAGTTTGGACTAAAGTTTTAAAAAAGAGTGGGGTTTTTTTGTGAGGAGGAGAATAAATTTGTTTTATAGCTTAGACCAAAATCCCAATAAAACTAACCTCTATAAACATACAGGTAGTCCTTGACTTACAACCACAACTGAGCCCAAAATTTATGTTGCTAAGTAAGAAATTGGTTAAGTGAGTTTTCCCCCATTTTACAACTTTTCTTGCCACAGTTGCTAAGTGAATCCCTGCAGTTGTTAAATTAGTAGCTCCATTGTTAAATGAATCTGACTCATGAACCAATTGCCAAGTGTCCTAATTTTGATGACATTACCAAGGGGGTTCTGAACAATGGTCATAAGTCACATTTTTCAGTGCCGTTGTAACTTTGAACAGTCACTAAATGAACCGTTGTACGTAGAGGACTACCTGTACTTTTAATAATCCCTGTCTACTAATTCTATGATTTGAGCTTTGGCTACAACCCCTTACAGAACTACATCAATCTAAATCCCATTTTATTCAGCAGTCCTCTTTAGGACAGTCTTGTGCTTTTAACTTTTTAAAAGTTCTGCTTTTTGATATTTTTGCACAGGATGGCTCTGTGAGATTTTCAGTATAAATGGAACAAATTTGGTTTCAAGCTCATAAGATTTATTGTGGGTGAGGGCCACCCTTCTTTTTAATGATGTGCCATGATATAATGATGTGCCATGATGAGGATGACGGATGGGATTCTGTCTAAACGTTGCCCCCACACCTTCAACTCTACGCGGGGAAAAAACCCGAATGACCAAAGATCTATATATCTATATATCTATATATCTATATATCTTTTTCTATATCTATATCTATATCTATATCTATATCTATATCTATATCTATCTATATCTATCTATATCTATATATCTATATCTATCTATATCTATATCTATCTATATCTATATCTATATATCTATATCTATATCTATATCTATATCTATATCTATATCTATATCTATATCTATATCTATATCTATCTATCTCTATCTCTATCTATCTATCTATCTATCTATCTATCTATCTATCTATCTATAAATTAGACATGGCCATGACAAATTCAAAATTGATCTGATTCAGTTCAGTTTGCATCTTTTCCTGCCATGTTCAAAATTATAGTTCAGCAGCAATATGCAAGACAGATTCTACTCTGCCTAGAGTCATATAAAAGTGATGTGTGGCTATACAAATCAAATGAATGAATGAATGAATGAATGGCCTAGGAATCTGCTCTCTAGATTATAGGGGGGGGGGCGCTACCATTTGTATACAATGTTTTCCAGGACTGAGACAATTCCAGGAAAATACTCAATTCTGTAAAACTAACTGAATTTAGACCTTTAGATATGGTCCTTATCCTTACTGAAAATAAACAGTTCAATGATCATTCTTCATATTGCTTCCTTCTTTTTTTGTCTTCATCCCACTCACCACAATGCTTGATCTCATTTTAAGTGGCCTTAAAGCTCTAATGAGTCACAAGGAAGATGGCATTTTCGTCCATGTATTTATGTAAATGAATAAACACTCAAGAGTAAGCTTAGAAATGGTTATGAGATACTATGAAACAAGTATAAAAATTTTGATTCTTTCTTTATGGCATATGTGACATTTATGAGAATCCCTCTTCCTGTAAAATTTCTGTGACATTTTGAGGAAAATGCAATGAATATAGGAATCAAGTTTTATTAATCTTTTTAATGCTGCAATAATAATCAATAGTGCATTGTTTCTGAGCATTTAACTCTTAAGTTGAGCAAAACAGGAACATTTCCTTCAGCAATGTGAAAGCTTGCTTCAGTCATCTGAAATATCTCACTTCTGTTTCAGTCTATTACGCTTTCTGAAAGCTGTTCCTAAATTCTTTGTGGCCTATATTTATAATGTTAACAATAAAACAATAATCAGGAATGAACAGGACCAAATTTTACTATTATTTGCTGTCCCATTTTCTTTTGCCATGTTTGCATCATTTGCATATAGGTAGTCCTCGACTTACGACCACAATTGAGCCTGTATTTTCTGTTACTAAGTGAGACATTTATTAAGTGAGTTTTGCCTCATGTAATGACCTTTCTTACTATAGTCATTAAGTGAATCACAGCAGTTGTTAAGTGGACCACATGGTGGCTAAGTGAATCTGGATTCCCCAATGTCTTAGCTTGTCAGAAGGTGGCAAAAGGTGACCACACAACCCCAGCACACCACAACGGTCATAAATACAAGTCAGTCACCATGCATCTGAATTTTGATCACATGACCATGGGGATGCTTCAACAGTAGTAAGTGAAAAATGGTCATAAGTCACTTTTTTCAGTGCCATTGTAATTTCAAACAGTCACTAAACAAATGGTTGTAAATTGAGCACTGTGCAAGTTCACAAGAACAAGGGAAAATATATGCATTTTAATAGTAAAATTGTGTTATTAAAAAGATAAGACAGTTATATCACATAAGCCATGTCATTTTTCTTGCTTTACCATGAATACAATATATTACTGTGGTAAAAGATAATTTAATAGAAGCTTAGATCATTATGAAAATATGCAGTTGGTAGAAGAATTGATCTTACTGTGTGTATTGTCAATTCAACAATGAGCATGGCTGCAGCCATTCCCCCCCCCTCATTTTAAATTGCCACATAGAATGGAGGGAGGGGGGTTGCCCAGGTGCTTCATTAGTCAAAATAATCTTCTGTCCCATGGGAACCAAGGTCATCTGCTGCTCCCAAGACTAGGGACTGGGCATTACATAAAAAGCCCACCAAATAAGTATATTGGAGAATGCAGTTGCTTGCATAGTTTTGTGGGTGGGACATTTAACTTTGTAATTGGGCAATTGTTACTTGTGTATTCAGACTTGGTTTCAGTTTTGACCATGCCGATACTTTGTAACTAATGAACATATTTTTTGAGGAATTTTCAAGCCTCAGAGTTCTGCTTTATTTGTTTCTGTCTGTCAGAACCATGACATGTATACTATATGATATGTAATAAAGAGCAGATTGGTTGAATTGTGCCAGCAGCAGCAAAAGGAGGGGGAGGAGGAGGAGGAGGAGGAGGAGGAGGAGGAGAAGAAGAAGAAGAAGAAGAAGAAGAAGAAGAAGAAGAAGAAGAAGAAGAAGAAGAAGAAGAAGAAGAAGAAGAAGAAGAAGAAGAAGAAGAAGAAAATAAAAATCTGTAGTAGAAATTGCATAATATACTCAATTATTCTGGGAATCAGGACCAAATCTTTCTATGTAGTCCTTGTGTTATTGTCTGTGTGATTTTGTTGTTTGTGTGCCTCTGAATGCACAGCCACTACTAGATATATGGATTAACAAATGAATGTGCATTTATTTTTCTGATAATTCCTACTTTATCTTAAATGTCAAGCTGCTTGTGAAAGGCAATCTATGCCTTAATTTACTCCGCAGAAAGCAGTCATAAAATGATACAATAGATTTTTCAAATGTCTCTTAAAATAACTATGCTCCCAACCTATTACTTTGAAATTGGTATGGATAAAACGACTGGAATTGATACAGTTTTCACAGCATAAAGTTATCATGTTGCTGGTCTTCAAAACCATGGAAGAAGGCGGAGCCTTCAGTAAGTATGATACAAATTCTCAAATGTTTGGCAGAACTTGGAGACAAGGTCTTTTGTCCTTTGTTTTCTGTTGCTCTGTGCCATATTTAGAATTCATCTAATTTAATATAGGGAGAATATGTCATTTCTTCTTTTAAGAAATTACTTCTTCCTCTAATTTTAAGGAATGGAGGGACGTAGATCAGCCATTTTGACCTTGGTTTGTGCATAAGCAGCATGTTTTATGTTACATTATTTATTTAAAATAATATAAGCATAATTCAGGAATGATAGTGAATATTTCCAACATAGTAATGCTAAATAAATAATAAATAACATTATTCCTGTAGAAAGGACAATAGATAGTTTAGAAGGAGACCTATATTTACCTTGTTTGGAAAACAGATGGAGACCGCAAAGGTTCAAATAAGAATTGATTATAATTTCTGAAAACTGAAATCTGAAAACTATCCACCTGGAAAATTGTAAACACAGTGGCTAAGGAAAAAAAAAAGAGGTTTCCACCTTCCAACATTTTGTTGCAATTGCTAATTTGCTAATTGGAGCTGACCAGTAAAGAATGTGGAAAATGGAAGATACAGAGTTTCAGATAGCATCACAGGTGGTGCCAAAATTTCTAATAATATCTTGCATGAATCTAACATGGTAGAGCCTCCCTTACATTTAACTAAATTCCTGGTGATCATAAGGACACATCCATGCCTACTAGGTTTCAGGTTTCTTTGTTTGGCAATAAATACAGAAGAACCTTGCATTGTCTTCTACAGGACGTTTTTTCAACTTCCCAATCTAACCTACACCCCTAGAACTTTCTGATGTTGTTGCATACAATACTAATCTAGTCAGCTCTGCTTAAGGTTTTTCAAGAATAGATGAGGTAAGCTAGAAGTTGTTACCTTTTAAATGCAGTTTTCGATCAGGAACATTCAGTTCATTTAAACACATTGATCAGCTCTAAGTGGAACGATAATGAATATAAAGGGGGAGGCAATGGATTCTCCATTAATTTTGTATCTGAAATCAGTAACAAAACCTAGCAACCTGAAGGGTAGATGGTATGATTATACTAGACCAGGGTTCAAGTTGAGGAGTTTGAATCCTGGAGTCATACATTTTTTTATGCAAGGTTGCTTAATATTTTTAATGTATTTTTAAAAGTTTCAATAACCCACATCTTCTTATATCTGTGAACAGGTTTTTTCTCTTTTACTTTCATGCCACATATTGCCCAGAGTTTTGCTGATTTATTATTTTTCATTTAATTCTCTGAATCTTGACTTCCAGAAATAGTACTTTGAAAACTTCAAATATAAATTTCCTGGGAGGGAAAAACACACAGCTAAACAAATAATAATGTGATTTGTTCTATTATGTCTATTTGTTCTATTTGTTCTATTTGTTCTATTATGGCTCTCATATCTGTATAGTCTTAAAAATTACATCCCAAAATATATTATCCTAGATGCCCAAACAAGAAATTCCAGAAACACTACCATTATATTCCTTTCCCATGAGTGACAAAGCATCCAAAATTAAGCTAATATTGAAATTGAAGGAGTATCTCTTTGATGGACAGCAAAGTCCCAGAATGCAAGTTGGAAAGTTCCTTCTTCTTCCTTTTCTCCCTTCCCTACCTGTTCTGCAAATCTTTTTTGCTGCCTTCCAGGCTCCCTTTTCCTAGTCTATGGATGTTTCATCCTAGTTATCCTTAGGTAAAGGTAAAGGTTCTCCTGCACATGCGTGCTAGTCGTTTCAGACTCTAGGGGGAGGTGCTCATCTCCGTTTCAAAGCCGAAAAGCCAGCGCTTGTCCGAGGACGTCTCCGTGGTCATGTGGCCGGCATGACTAGATGCCAAAGGCTCACAGAATGCTGTTACCTTCCCACCGTAGTGGTCCCTATTTTTCTACTTGCATTTTTACATGCTTTCGAACTGCTTGGTTGGCAGAAGCTGGGACAAGTAACAGGCTCTCACTCTTATGCGGCACTCGGGATTCAACCCACCAAACTGCTGACCTTCCGATTGACAAGCTCAGTGTCCTAACCCACTGAGCCACCGCATCCCTCTAGTTATCCTTAAGAGTTATTAAAACAGCAGATCACTAAATATTGTCATCCATTGATGAACAAACCATCACTGCTTATCTAACAAAACAATTTCAGCCAATGGACAAGTACAAAGAGAAGTCAGGAAAGGGAACTGATTGATGTGTTTTAGGGTGCTTTAGCAAGTTTGCTTTGCTAATCCCAGTTGCACTGCCTGACAGATCTGATGGATAAATAAAGCCAGCTAGAGGATATGAGTCTGTACATACTGGATTTCCCAGAGACAGAAATACATGGCATTTGGATTATCAGGTATTTGACATAATGTAGAAAACAGATGAACAAGCAACATATCGATTCTTGGGTATGTGTAACAGCAGCAGAAAAGCTTTATTTTGTATTACTTGTGATAATCTAAACTTTTTGCACTCTGCTTTTGTGGTTACAGTAATCCTCTCATTTCTTTGTCTTTCATTTGGCTTTAGGTACTTCTTACTTATACTTTAAGGGATGCAGTGGTTCAGTGTGTTAGGATGCTGAGCTTGTCAATCATAAGATCGGCAGTTTGGCGGGTCAAATCACGAGTGCCGCATAGCAGAGTGAGTGCCTGTTACTCGTCCCAGCTTCTGCCAACCTAGCAGTTCAAAAGCACGTAAAAATGCAAGTAGAAAAATAGGGACCACTAAGGTGGGAAGGTGACAGTGTTCTGTGCGCCTTTGGTGTCTAGTCATGCCGGCCACATGACCACAGAGATGTTCTCGGACAAACGCTGGCTCTTCGGCTTTGAAATGGAGATGAGCACCGGCCCCTAGAATTGGAAACGACCAGCACTCATGTGCAGGGGAACCTTTACATTTACCTTACTTATACTTTAATTTTGACCGTTTGATGCTCTTTGAAATCCTTGCTGAAGTTCCTTGTATGAAAGCTGCCTGGAATAATGAAGAGTAAATCATCCAGGAAAATAAAAATATATTCCTCTGAAGAGAAGATTCAAAACAAATGCCTCAATGCTACTTATCTGCATAGCATGCACTACCACCATATTCATGTGTTCCTTTTTCATGGTTAATTTTAGGCTCAGGATGATACCATTCAAAAAAAAAAAACACAACAACGCAGGTTTTCTATCAATTGTCCCTTTACTTCTGAATTCTGACTTAGTACCCATCCAGTTATTTCTTTAGGTTGTTTATAGTGCATCACCAAAGAACAAAAAACAACTAACCAGCCTAAGAAGAAAAATCAGAAGTTCTCTACAACATGCAGAGTAACAGCCACTATGAAGGACAAACATGAGAGCACATCCATGAACACCAACTAGCATTCAGAAGACACAATGAAAGCTCTTTAATCTCACAATACAACACAGACCCAACCATAGTTGCCTACTGGGAAACTGTGACTTCCTAAAAAATATAAAAATGCTAGGGTGTCTGGTAATAAAATGTCTGCAAGAAAACAACCAAATTCAGAGAGCACCAAGAACTCCACAGTTCAACCCTGAGCTACAGAGATTCTCTTCCATTGGATCTCGTGCTGAAAATACAGAAATGAAGAAATTGAATTTTCCACAGTGTTTCCTGTGTGGCAATTTACTGATGTTCTTTCTTTCTTTTTTTCAACAATTGTAATAATTAAATATTGATTTAATTTTAAATTCTTGGACTAAAGTCAGAGATGGGTACAAATTTCCCAAGAATGCCTTGGTGTAGAGGGCATTCTGTCATTTTCTGTTGCTTCTAGTGCTATTAGCATCAAGCTGACCAAATAAATAAACCTATGACTGTACCTGATTTTACAATGTTTGTGGTGGTTATTAAGCAAATGTGGTGGTCATAAAGCAAATAAAATACAAGGAAACTCATGTTAGTTAGCCAGTGCAACAGTACTACAAAACCTATATTGCAAGTATTACAAAATTAATCTTGTGGCCTCAGACCCAAGGCCTCCCTCAAACCCAAGATGTCCCATGTTCCATTTGGCTCCCAGCAGGCCTTTTCCCACTCCCATCTGGTGTTCCCAGGCCTTAGACCTGATTTCCATCCCATCAAGCAAATACCCTTCTCCTCACCTTTTGAAGAGCTCTGAGCCCTTCTTTCTTCTTTGTGTGGCTGTGTGGCATGATTCTAGAAGTGGTGGCCATTTTGTCCTGTCCACAAAATGATGGCCACATTCAGGTTGCTGGCATGCACCCTGGGGACAAACTGCTTTGTTGTGTTGCCTTAGAGCAGACATGTCAAACACAAGGCCCGGGGACCAGATCCGGCCCGCGAAGTGGTTTCATGTGGCCCACAAAGCCATCCTGGAAACAGTGAGGGAACGTCCCCCACTGCCTTGGCCCTGGCCCAGAGACCCTCCTTCTGCCAGAGACCCTCAGATCTGTCCCACTCCTGCCCAGGCCCCCATAGGCACCCTTGATGCGAACGATGTAGAGCTGGCCACGCCCACCCAGTAGGTCATATGCACTCTAGCCACGCCCACCCAGTAGGCCACGCCCACCCGGCCCCTTGAGGGCAACCTCAACGCTGATGCGGCCCTCAATGAAATTAAGTTTGACACCCCTGCCTTAGAGAGTCTCCAGAGTGATGCAGAAGTTTTTCTGCAGCACTGTGGAGACTTCTGTACTGCATTAAAATGAAGCAGTTTTTGGCAGTGGTTTGCTCTCCAAACTTGTTTCAATATAGTTTCTAAACGTTTCATTACCAAACTAGGTAACATAATCAGCAAGATTTTCTGGTCCTATTCTCCTTAGCTTATAAATGTAGCTTATGCATGTAAGAAACCAGACCATTTGAACTGCCAATCAACAAGAGAATCAATCATCTGCTCAGAATTCAAATTATAGCTCAGACAAACAACCAATTGCACAACCAACTGACCACACTGGCACACAAGATATTTATAAGCTAAGAAAACCCTGCTGCGGATGTTATCTAGTTTGGCAATGAAATGTTCAGAAATTATATTGAAACAAGCTTAGAGAGCAAACCACTGCCAAAATCTAAAACTCGAGCTACAAGTATTTTCTATTATTTCAGTGAAACAGTTTGTCTGGGGATCACCATTTTGTCCACACACACGTTCTATTCTTGTGTTCCTTTTTCATGGTTAATTTTTTTGGGTCAGGATGACTCCATTTAAAAAAAGCAGGTTTTCTATCAATTGTTCCCTTGCTTCTGAATTCTGATTTGGTACCCTTTCACTAAAAACTTATAATTATTGGAGTGTGTGAATGTGAGAAAAACCTGTCCCCCTTTAACAGAACGGTCTCCCTTGTAGACTAAATAGTGGAGGTGCTTGTTTTTTAAAAAATGTTCAAAATGGCCAAGAGATCTCCTTAAGATTTCTTTATTTGTGGACTCCTTGGTGATGTCTGAGTTTGCTTGTTTCTTGCAGATGTTTCATTACCTGACTAGATATCAGCTCCAGAAATTTCCGCAAGTAAACTGCATTGGTTGCCAGTTGTCTTCCGGGTGAGATTCAAGGTACTAGTTATGGTGTTTAAAGCCCTACATGGCAGGGGTCCGGAGTACCTTAGGGAACACCTGCTGCCGGCGTCAACTTCCCTCCGCCTTGTGCGTTCCCACAGAGAGGGCCTCCTCAGGGTGCCACCGGTCAGAGAATGTAGATTGGTGGCCCCCAGGGGGAGATCTTTCTCTGTGGGCGCCCCGGAGCTATGGAACCAGTTACCGGTTGAGCTCCGGACGGCGCCCGATCTTTGCTCCTTTCGCCGCGATCTGAAAACATACCTGTTCGAACAAGCCGGCCTGGCCTGAGGGGGGATTGGTGGGGTTTTTACTATCATTTTATTGGGGTTTTATTAATGTACTTATTGTTTTTATGGGCATGTATTTAATTACTTTTTAATTTTTGTAGCTTTGTGTTTTATTCTTGCCCTGTACACCGCCCTGAGTCCTTCGGGAGAAGGGCGGTATAGAAATATTAATAAATTAAAATTAAATTAAATTAAACCACCAAGATCAGGGAGCATCAAGTACTCCAGAGTTCATGCCTGTGCTGCATATATTCTCTTTCTTTATTTTTCTTTAAAATATGCAATGTCCTTGCAACAGTGAGGCATTCTTCACAGAAAGGCTTCTGCAATATTTCCTGGAATGAGCTCGTTACTTACAGATATCCTATTTCAAGAGTATTATGTCCTTATGATTACATGGATTTTTTTTTAAAAAAATGAATAGAACCTCCAGACAGCACTGTGGAGAGAAAAAACACTCTCAGAAAATTTGTATATGAACAGTTATTTTAAAGTAAGTGATGAGATTCAATAGTCATCATACACTTTATAAAAAAGCAAATGAAACTATTTGGTCCCCATTTTTTTCCCTGTGGGAGCTGGACATTAGTCACCACCTTTCCTTGACATGTTCATTCCTTACAAAGAAAGGAGCCTAAACAATGAATTCAAAGGACTGATGGTAGATAATTGCTATTTTTATTGCACTAACTATAAAAGATCACTGAGAATTCATCTTATATCATGATACAAGATGAGATAAAAAAATCCTAAGAATAGCACCAAAAACATACATACCCAAAGATGCAAATTGTAAGTGTGGAGAAGAAATCACATAAGACTATTGACTTCTGTTTCTATTCCTTGCAATGTAATTTTTATGCCATTCTCTTATACCTTGCTTAACAGAGTCAAATTCACTGGCTCAGCCATAAAAAAAGTCTTTTGTTCAGCAACATACTCTACTTTGATCACTTTTGACTTTAAAAATGTAGTCTACCTTATGCAAGAAGACATATGTGATTTTGGCTAGCTAAAAAATAAAGAAATAATAGATTTGGAAATTAATGGCAGTAGGGTTATTCAATTGTTAGCCTAGATGTACTTTAAAAATAAGACCCAGGGTCAACGACTCTTATTTACACATCTTAATTATATTTTTTAAAGGTGGAAATGACTTTGAATCAAGTGCAAATCCTACTCCATATACAGACCCAACTAGGTAATTTTCTTGGGAAGTATTCCAAATTGGTTTGCCATTGTCTTCCATAAAGTTTATTTTCCCAACTTCCCAATCTGGATTTTTTTTGTCAGTCCTAATTATCAGTCAGGCCTAACATTCCTTAACTTTCAAGACCAGATGTAGCCAGCAAGATTAAGGCACCCCTAGGAAGAGAGCAAGGGCAAACCACTAGCAAAACTTAAAACAAACAAACAAACAAACAAACTCTGCAAGGTCTTGTCCACACTTCTTTCAGAAGTCAATATTGACTTGATGGCACCCCCTCCTACCCAAAAGAAAACCACACTAAAGACCAGGGGGGGGAAACAGGAAAATATTTTTGAAATGCATATTCAACGTGTCTGTCTCTGAGGTATCAAGAATACTGTGGGTATTTTGCAGCCTAATCTCATCTAATAGGATAAAATTTCATCAGAAGAATATGTTGAAATAAATGGAACCTTGTGTCAGGACCCACCCCAAACCACGTCTTAGGAAGACAAAATTCTTGGAGTCAAGTCTATTCCAAAAAGAATCTTTACTATGACATGCTTGGTTGTAGGAAATGAGACAGGACTTAATATTATTCCACGAACTAACCCTTATATAGAGTTCCCGGTTTAACCCCCCTTAGCCCCATTTGGTCAGTCCCCCATCCTTTCTCTCGTATCATCCCTCTCGTGGGAAAAAATGAATTTAGGACCTTTCATGTTTATTGCTCTCTTCCGTGACACAAGCCAGATGCTAGCCCTCCCTCCCTTTTGTTTCCCCAGTTCAAAAGGCTTCTCCTTTCCTTTGAAATGCCTAATACCGGTTCAATACACATCCATTCTCTTATCTTCAGGAGATGGCAGAATCCATGGAATAATGTTTTAAACATACATTTATGAATATGATATAAATGGATTCTGACACCTTGGCTGACCACTGTTAACCATTCAGATTCACCAACCGGTTTTGTCTCAAGCTTTAAGAAGAAGAGTCATGGTAATTGAGAGGAGCGTCAAAGGAAGTGTACAACTACTGCAGCCTGACCTTCGTCAGTTAAATTTTCTCTGTCTTCTAAGTTGCCTTGGATCCCAGAGGCCATAACCCAATTTCTGAAACCATACATATGGGAAATGTTAAGAGTTCTTATCACTGCACATCTATTCAAGGTGCTCGTGTTAAATGCAATCTCAGTTAACTGGGTCTTATCTCAAGAGGGCTCCTTGCTCTGCTTTTAAGTCACTCACATCTTTCAATGACTGCAAGTATAGGCCCAGTGGAATTCTTCACTTCAATGGACTTGATGTACTGACTATGTCTATATGTTAAAGTGTGTGTGTGTGAGAGAGAGTTTGTGTGTGCGCTGCTTACTGGCTAATTGGTGTATTTTGGAAAACAAAACCTTTCTTTCTCCTCCCCCCCCCTTTTTTTTTTGCTTCTGTAATTGCCCTTTGAACTGCTTTTTGATATAGTGTTCTTTTGAAGACCAAATTTGAAATCTGGGGCTTAATAATATTTCATTTTCCCTGCACTTCACATGCAGGTCTATTTTTAATTCTCTCCCTCTGCCTCTTTTTTCTCCCGCCCTCTAGAAGCTGTCTACTGAGCATCTTTCCACCAACAAATAAATCTTTTATTTACAAAATTTAGCTCTGGAGTCTTTGTTTACAGCATGCACAACATGTAAATCTAGCAACAAACTGAAGAAAGAGTTGCTCTGATTTTGTGTTTATGAAAATGGAGAGAAACTGTTGTGTTCCTTTTATAGCTTTATACAGGAAAAGGAAAGGCATGAAGCATGGAGTAAAGGACCTGTTTTACATTATTTCCCTTCTAGTGACCGATAACATCTCCATAGCATCCCCCAACCATCACTGAAGTGATCTAAAGCCTGTCTGTATTACAGTTATTTTGTCACAACAATGGTTGGATGACTCTTGAATATGCTATAAATCGCTAGTACAAATATGACCTTATTCTGACATAATGATATTAGATATGTGGCTACAAAACTAAAAGAGACAGCAGATACCATAATGGGAAAACAGAAGGGTGAAACTGAAGGGTGGGAAATGTAGGACAGACAAAACAATGTGATTCTTCACCTGATGCTTATAAGGAAATTCACTATCACATACCACAATCGTAGTGACCAAATCAGACTAGAGATCATATTAAAGAAACATCTTACAAAGCTTGCTCAGTACATTAGAAACAATTTTTCAACTTCTATTTCAGCCACAAATATAAAAAAGGAAGAAAATAACATACATACATATGAGAACATTCATATTCATTGGACCACATTTTTCTTTGCGAAGTACTACATTAAAGCCAACTTTTGCACTTCAAACTAGATAAATATGGCTAACAAGTAACTTGTTACAGAAATAAGGGACAGATGGCATGGATAAAAGAGGGTATATCTTCACAGCCTACCTTGCAGGCAATGGCTAGTATGAACTATAAATAGACATCATTAGGTAACTGAAGTGATTAATAGACCATTTCTGAATATGAGATAAATCTGATATAGTGCTATCCAAGGCAAAGCAAATTTGGCCTCTGGAACTTTCAGGAATTTTTTATTTCCTTTCCTTCTTTAAAAATATATATTTGAGCAAAAAGACATCTAGTACTAGCAGAGGTAGAAAGAGGAAGACATTAGAAATTCAATGACTTATACCTACATCTTCCAGATAGTGAATATTCTGTAGTAAATTATATAAAGGGATTCAGGATTCCAATCTGTCTATCCATCAGCAAGATAACTCTCCCAAAATAGAACAAAACAATTTGATGTGATGAGAGAAGCTATCAAAAAAAATGAATTTGCCTCCAGTGCATAAGGTCTCAGTGTACACACATACAACAATAAAGTGATAGGTCATAGATCATAAATCATAGTTACAATCATTAATCATAAGATACTACAACAAACAAACAAAATAAATTAAAGAACATACAGATGTAATATGAAGGTACAACAGATGTTGTTGTTGTTGCTAGTTGCGAAGTCATGTCCGACCCATCGCGACCCTATGGACAATGTTCCTCCAGGCTTTCCTGTCCTCTACCATCTTCTGGAGTCCATTTAAGCTCACGCCTACTGCTTCACTGACTCCATCCAGCCACCTCATTCTCTGTCGTCCCCTTCTTCTATTGCCCTCAATCTTTCCCAGCATTAGGCTCTTCTCCAGTGAGTCCTTCCTCCTCATTAGGTGGCCAAAGTATTTGAGTTTTAGCTTCAGGATCTGGCCTTCTAAAGAGCAGTCAGGGTTGATCTCCTCTAGGACTGACCGGTTTGATCACCTTCCAGTCCAAGGGACTCGCAGGAGTCTTCTCCAGCACCAGAGTTCAAAGGCCTCAATTCTTTTGCGCTCACCCTTTCTTATGGTCCAACTTTCACTGCCATACATTGCAACTGGGAAGACCATAGCCTTGACTATATGCACTTTTGTTGACAGGGTGATGTCTCTGCTTTTTACTGTGCTGTCTAGATTTGCCATGGCTTTCCTCCCGAGGAGCAAGCATCTTTTAATTTCTTGACTACAGTCCCCATCTGCAGTGATCTTGGAGCCCAGGAAAATAAAATCTGTCACTACCTCCATTTCTTACCCATCTATTTGCCAGGAAATGAGAGGGCCGGATGCCATGATCTTGGTTTTCTTAATGTTTAGTTTCAACCCAACCTTTGCACTCTCCTTCTTCACTCGCAACAAGAGACTCTTCAGTTCCTCTTCACTTTCTGCCATTAGAGTGGTATCATCTGCATATCTTAGGTTGTTGATATTTCTTCCAGCAATCTTAATTCCAACTTTTGACTCCTCTAGCCCTGCCTTTCTCATGATGTGCTCTGCATATAAGTTAAATAGGCAAGGCGACAGTATACAGCCTTGCCGGACACCTTTCCCAATTTGGAACCAATCAGTGGTTCCGTGTCCAGTTCTCACTGTTGCTTCTTGGCCCGCATATAGGTTTCTCAAGAGACAAATAAGATGTTCTGGTACTCCCATCTCTTTAAGAACTTGCCACAGTTTGTTATGATCCACACAATCAAAGGCTTTAGCATAGTCAATGAAGCAGAAGTAGATGTTATTCTGGAACTCTCTAGCTTTCTCCATGATCCAGCGTATGTTGGCTATTTGATCTCTAGTTCCTCTGCCTCTTCGAAATCCTGCCTGTACTTCTGGTAGTTCTCGATCCACATACTGCTGCAGTCTAGCTTGTAGGATTTTAAGCATAACTTTACTAGCATGAGAAATGAGTGCAATGGTGCGATAGTTTGAACATTCTTTGGCACTGCCTTTCTTTGGAATTGGAATGTAAACTGATCTTTTCCAATCCTGTGGCCACTGTTGAGTTTCCCAAATTTGCTGGAAAATTGAGTGTAGCACTTTTACTGCATCGTCTTTTAAGATTTTGAATAGCTCAGCTGGAGTACTATCACCTCCACTAGCTTTGTTGTTGCTCAGCTTTTCTAAGGCCCACTTCACTTCACATTCTAGGATGTCTGGCTCGAGGTCAGTGACCACCTCATTGTGATTATCAGGGACGTTAAGCTCATTCTTGTATAGTTCTTCTGTGTAATTTTGCCATCTCTTCTTAATCTCTTCTGCCTCTGTTAGGTCCCTGCCATTTTGGTCCTTTATCATGCCCATTTTTGCATTGAACGTTCCCTTCATCTCTCCAATTTTCTTGAAAAGATCTCTGGTCCTCCCAATTCTATTGTTTTCTTCTATTTCTTTGCACTGTTCATTTAAGAAAGCATTCTTATCTCTTCTAGCTATTCTCTGGAGTTCTGCATTCAATTGGGCGTATCTTTCTTTTTCTCCCTTGCCTTTTGCTTCCCTCCTTTCCTGAGCTATTTGCAAAGCTTCCTCAGACAGCCATTTTGCTTTCTTGCATTTCTTTTTCTTTGGGATGGTTTTGGTTGCTACCTCTTGTACAATGTTGCGAACCTCTGTCCATAGTTCTTCAGGCACCCTGTCTATCAGATCTAATTCCTTAAATCTATTTGTCACCTCTACTGTATATTCAACGGGGATATGATTTAATTCATACCTGACTGGCCTGGTGCTTTTCCCTACTTTCTTCAGTTTAAGCCTAAACTTTGCAACAAGAAGCTCATGGTCTGAGCCACAGTCAGCTCCTGGTCTTATTTTTACTGACTGTATAGAGCTTCTCCATCTTTGGCTGCAGAGCATATAGTCAATCTGATTTCTGTGTTGACCGTCTGGTGATGTCCATGTGTAGAGCCGTCTCTTGGGTTGTTGGAAAACAGTGTTTGCTATGATCATCATATTCTCTTGACAAAATTCTATCAGCCTGTGCCCTGCTTCATTTTGTACTCCAAGGCCAAACTTGCCTGTTATTCCGGTTATCTTTTGGCTTCCTACTTTAGCATTCCAATCCCCCATGATGATAAGGACATCATTTTTTGGTGTTAGTTCTATAAGGTGCTGTAGGGCTTCATAGAACCGGTCAATTTCATCCTCTTCAGCACCGGTGGTTGGGGCATAGACTTGGACTACTGTGATATTGAATGGTTTGCCTTGGATTCGAACTGAGATCATTCTGTCATTTTGAGGATTGTATCCCAGTATTGCTTTTCCTACTCTTTTATTGACTATGAAGGCTACTCCATTTCTTCTGAGGGATTCTTGCCTGCAGTAGTATACCTGATGGTCATCTGAATTAAATTCACCCATTCCTGTCCATTTTAGTTCGCTGATACCTAAGATGTCGATGTTCAGTCTTGTCATCTCTTGTTTGACCACGTCCAGCTTGCCTTGATTCATGGATCTTACATTCCAGGTTCCTATGGAGAAAAAATCTTTACAGCATCGGACTTTCCTTTCACCACCAGACATATCCACAGCTGAGCGTCCTTTCGGCTTTGGCCCAGTCGCTTCATTCTTTCTGGCGCTACTAGTACTAGCCCTCTGCTCTTCCCCAGTAGCATATTGGACGCCTTCCGACCTGAGGGACTCATCTTCCAGCGTCATATCGTTTTGCCTTTTGGTACTGTCCATAGGGTTTTCATGGCAAAGATACTGGAGTGGGTTGTCATTTCCTTCTCTAGTGGATCACGTTTTGTCAGAACTCTCTGCTATGACCTGTCCATCTTGGGTGGCCCTGCATGGCATAGCTCATAGCTTCATTGAATTACGCAAGCCCCTTCGCCACGACAAGGCAGTAATCCATGAAGGGGACAACAGATGTACACACTAATATATTCATACAGTCAGAACATATTGTTTGGTTATACAGAAGAAACTATATTCCTTTGGCCAGAGTTAGTAAAGAATTGAAAATAATTCAGAAGTCATGTTGTGTCTATTTTTAACTCCTTGATTTTCTTTTTCTTTGTTTCACAGTGCATTTGAGAGAGAAATAGATGGAATAGCTCAAAAGCAATTTCAGTATTTTTACTTAGTGTTTGTATGATTGTCTCCGGTGCATAAGCTCTCAGTGTACATACAAGTAATAGTGATAAATCATGATCAAAACCAACAAAAATACATTCATCATAAAATACAACATGATATGATTATCTTATATGATGATTTTCTATTACTGTTTCCACAGGTTTCCAAGGCATTCAAAAGGCAGTAGCCAGTGAAATAATGGGCCAAAGAAGCTCTTCATAAATGTAGATAAACTCAGTGTCACTGCTTATTTCAATATGCCTAGTAGACATAACAACTTTCCATATGGTCTCTGTAGCTGTGCTTTTGATGGCAGCTTAATTTGCAGCAATTATCTGATTATAATTTTCTTCTTCGTTGTTTTACAGTTCGTTTGAGAGAGATACAGGTAGAATATCTCAGAACCACTTTCAGTGTTTTACTTAATGTTTGTATGATTGTGTCTAGGTCAGCAATAGTGTAAGCACAATCAAGTCTTTCATGACCAAATGTTGATAGACAAATAAATATTCAAGATGGCTAAAAATAGCTCTCCGAGCAGGAATTCCACTGAGTCCTTATAATTCAGTCACATGTTTTCTCTCTTTCCAGTATATTTGGCAGGGTTCAATTCACCAGCTGGGATTTATATGCAAATTTCATTCAATTTTTGCCAAAATAATAATTAAAAAATTGCATTGATAGTTTATTCTTCTATTTATTCAACAGCAATGACATTACAGTCTTCAAAAGAAACAAGGTAAAGCAAGGCAAGTCTGCCTCAATTGATAAGGAGAAAAAATTAAAATTGAAACAAAAATAAATATATGCACACATAACTGAAAAGCCTAAGGAGAAAAGGAACTAGCTAAGCAGAAAAGTAACCCCAGATGTATTGTGGGACAAGCCAAATGGTGGCTAGGAAAACAGGAAACACAACTCCTCAATATGCAAAGAAGTATGTTGGTGGTTAAATATTCGTTGTGAAAATATGTGATTGTCATTAACCTATGCACAAGACTGTATATTTAATACTTTTTGCTGATATCTCTAAAATGTAGCGATGTAAAGAATGAAAAACAATCTTATGACCTTGTGACATAATGATTTGTGATTTACCTTATAAGACCCTCAGCAACCAAGGAACAGACATACATATCAGAAAAGTAATTAACACTGTAATTCCTAAATTAACTAAATTCTTTCATCATAAAATACAACATGATATGATTATCTTATATGATGATTTTCTATTACTGTTTCCACAGGTTTCCAAGGCACTCAAAAGGCAGTAGCCAGTGAAATAATGGGTCATAGAAGCTCTTCTTAAATGTAGAGAATCTCAGTGTCACTGCTTATTTCAATATGCCTAGTAGACATAACAACTTTCCATATGGTCTCTGTAGCTGTGCTTTTGATGGCAGCTCAATTTGCAGCAATTATCTGATTAAAATTTTTCTATGGTTTTAAACTTTAGAGTTTTATCAGATGGTTTCTGAAAATCAAGCTGCGTTTAGAAGCACAGGAATAGTCCAATAAACCTGTCTGTTTAATACTCAGCTGCAACAGAACATTCTTTTAATACCAATTTTCTTAAATAGGACCTATAGCTGAGAAAAATAAAATAAAATTACAAAGCAAGATCTTTTGCTTCTTGTTTTATATTGCTCTTAAAATGAATTGGTTATTTCCCTGGCCCCCCTTCTTTTCTGCATGTATTGTATAAGAAAAACTTCACAGATTTTACTAATTGGGAAGCAGTGGCAGAGACAATTTCTCTCCAGAAAATGTCAATAAGGTTAGTATTTTCAGGTCTTTTCTACCATTTTAACCAACAAATATTTCATTCTTTTACAGCCAGAAAAAAACACACTAAGTCATTTTCCTCTTACAGACATTACTTTCTTAGTGAATATCAAAAAGAATGCTGAGCAGGAGCACAGTAGAAAAGGTACAGATAGGATAGTTCAGGGGTCAGCAACCTGAAACAGTGAAAGAGCCACTCGGAACCGGTTCCCTCACAAAAGGGAAAACTGGGAGCCGCAAAAACAGGGTTTGACTGAAGAGTGGATCCAAGGCGAGATATGCACCTACCCTGCATATTTGAATTGATTGGTTGAACTTTTTTAGTCCCACTTATTTTATTTTTTTTGGACTGCACATGGCAGAGGACTGGGGGCCGCAGGAGACAGCTGAAAGAGCCTCATGCGGCTCCGGGGCCGCGGGTTGCAGACCTGTGGGATAGTTATTATTACCACTGCATACAAAGCTCCAGATGAGCACACTCTCTCTGAAGCATACTATTTTTCAGAGAAGATTCAGAGAAGAGCAACTAAGATGATCAAAGGCCTGGAGACTAAAACATATGAAGAACGGCTGTAGGACTTGGGTTTGGCTAGTCTAAAGAAAAGAAGAAATAGTTATGACATGATAGCAGTATTCCAGTATTTGAGGGGCTGCCACAAAGAAGAGGGGGTCATGTTATTCTCCAAAGCACCAGAGGGCAGGACAAGAAACAATGGTTGGAAACTGATCAAAGAGAGAAGCAACCTGGAATTAAGGAGAAACTTCCTGAGAGTGAGGACAATTAACCAGTGGAACAGCTTGCCTCCAGAAATCATGGGTGGTCCATCACTGGAGATTTTTAAGATGAGGCTAGACAGTCACTTGTCTGAGATGGTATAGGCTCTCCTGCTTGAGCACGGGGCTGGACTAGAAGACCTCCAAGGTCCCTTCCAATTCTATTCTATTCTATTCTATTCTATTCTATTCTATTCTATTCTATTCTATTCTATTCTATTCTATTCTATTCTATTCTATTCTATTCTATTCTATTCTATTTTTTATTTTATTAAACTTATATAATGCAACAAGTTACAAAAATTAAAAACAATTAAAATAATTACACTAACCTTGAAATATAACCCAATTACAATTAAAAATACAATTAAAACCCCAGTTAATACTCTCAGTCTAGGCCAGAAAGCTCGAAGAGCCAGGTCTTCAGGTCCCAGCAGAATCTATTCTATTCTATTCTATTCTATTCTATTCTATTCTATTCTATTCTATTCTATTCTATTCTATTCTATTCTATTCTATTCTATTCTATTCTATTCTATTCTATTCTATTCTATTCTTTCCCAGTGACTTAGGAACTATTACAATTGTATTTTTATATTATTAATACTCTCATTTCCATAACCTTTAACTAGGAAAAATAGTGCATCAAGGGGGACAAAAATTGAACCAAGATACCTCAAATGGGCTAATTTACAGAATGCATCCAAAATCTGGGACCTATTACTCCCAAGGGAATGAAATTTAAGAAAGTTGTTGCTACCTCAGTACTGCCAGATTGCCAGGCTACTACTGCAGTCACAGGGTGCTTATTTTGAATGTTTTATGACAATTTCTCAGCCATTCATGCAAACCCCTCACTTCCTTCCACACCCAGATGCAGCCATTTACTTGCCTGCTTGAAAGGGAAAGAAAAAGTGAAAGTGAAAGGAGGAAGGAAGGAAGGAAGGAAGGAAGGAAGGAAGGAAGGAAGGAAGGAAGGAAGGAAAGAAGATTTCTAATGCTTCCTGCCAGCTTCCCACAAGAAAACTCAGTGAGGAAACCATCAGAAACTCAGAAGTCTCTCTGACTATTGGTGGTCATTATGTTCCTCTGTTAGGTAAAGAAATATCTGTGAAACGATGACTCAACTGGGCACGGGTTGTCTAATTAATAATAAATGTATCCAAGAGCCATTCAGAAGCTTACAACCAGCAATGAATGCAGATGGAAAATGGAGTCTCTTGCCTGTAAAGGTAAACACATCCATGTGCTTTCTCATTTACTCCCAAATATAAACAGCAAGCAATACTGTTGGGGAGTATTGATTGAGCATCTAGCATAGATGATGGGAGTCAGGCTCTGACGTTCCCTTAGGCTTTTACGTTATTTCCTTATGTTTTCTTGAAATGCAAATGAAAGACATCAATCAGTTGCTGGGAATTTTTCGACAGTTCCTGCATTTTCAATTTCTCCAAAAGGAAATTCACAAAGGGAACAATTAAATGTACATATACAGCACAGACTACTGTATGTCTAGTTTGTTTTTTGTTTTTTTCCCCTCCCGAAAATGCACTAAAAACCCACTGGCATGGTTTCTGAATGAGGTGCAAAAGCCAATCAGGTTCTGTAGTGGTCCCAGAAGGCTGAAAGTCACTGCAGGCATCTATGACCAAAATGTCTCTTTTGTCCTTGCCTTACATCATATGTACGACTTGTCACCCTGTGGCACTCTTCTGATTTTTCTTGTAGTGATGAAAATGGGAAAAGCAACACTTTCCTTTTATTTCCCAGTCATGATCTGTATAAATTTTGCTAATTTCCATTACATTCTTTTGCTCTATTCAAAAGTATCTATCAAGGCAAATTGTGTAGAGATTATTTCTGCTCTGTCAGTCCCTACCATACTTTACTTCATTTTTTCGTTCTTCTATTATTCAGGAAACGTCTTCACATCTCTCATTTTTTAATAATTCTGGATTCCACTGACTGGGTTCATCCATCACAGTAAGCCATAGTTTGCTTCTGGCTTAATATGATGAGTGAATTCAGGCATTGTAAATTAAATAGAAAATTATAATTAATCAGTAGCAGCTATTTTATTGCTGGATTATTTTCTAGGTATTCTTTTTATATATTATTATTTTGTAATTAAATTTGGAAGGGATCCTAAAATATATGTGGAAAATAAAATGGCATAAATATTTTAAATAAATACATAATTAATGTTCTTTTTCATATCTCCCTGGCACTGTGTTTCAGAATTTTTTATTTTTTAAAGAATAATTGTTTTCTAGGTATCTCAAATGTAAATAATGCATAATCATAATGTAATTAAAAGATGTCATTGCTGGAATTCTCATTCGATGTGAAATATATGGCTATGGGTCTACACATTCATCTGATTTTTTTTCTACATGATCAATCTTTCTTTTGCAATTTTGTAATATTTGCAAATTTTATTGTTCCTTTTGGTAATATATATTTATAAATAAGTTTCCTTTTATTTAGAATGGAAGCATTTTTAACAACTATTAAAACAAAGTTAAGGTAAAATAAAAACTGATTGTATCTTCTAGTTATTGGATGACTATTTATTATTTACCTCCGAGACATCTAGGAAGCAAATATCTTTAATTAATTAGTTCTTTGCTTAGAGCCCTTATCTCTGCCACAATCCATGAAATTAAACCTGGTGTAAATATATTGAAACTTGGATATATTGCATGTACCAGTATTGAATAGTTCCAGATCTGATCTCTTATTAAAAAAATAAAAAAAAACCATGATCACTATCTTTTTGATAAAGAAATGTAAAGAATTTTGATTTATAATTGCAGTTTTGGGGAAAAAATAATAAAAAGAGTGAGAGAGGGGGTTTTTTGTAAATATTTGTAATTTCCAGAGAAGGAGAAATACAAAAAAGTATTTCACGTACCATTCTCCCAGCTGCATGGCAACAGCCCTGCCCGGGCTATTCGACGCTCTCTCAGGGTTGGCGGTTGAGTTTCCCAGGCTTATGGTTCCGGGAGATTTTAATCTGCCTTCCCTGGGTGGTGTGTCGAGGGTGGCCTGAGAGTTCATGGCTTCCATGATAGCCATGGACCTGACCCAGATTATTCAGGGTCCGACTCACGAGGGGGGAAACACGCCCGACCTTATTTTCATCTCTGGGCAGTGGTTTAATGGTCTGGGTGGGGTTACTCTAACATCTCAACCCCTTTCATGGACAGACCATTATCTCCTGCGGCTGAGCCTCCGTAATGCCACTCCCCGCTGCTGGGAACTGGAACCAACCAGGTGATTCTTCCCTAGGCACCTGATGGACCCAGATAGGTTCCAGACGGCGCTTGGACTTATTCCTTCCTCCCTTTCCCACAGCCCGGTAGAGACCTTAGTTGATGCCTGGCAACGGGCGGCTTCGGAGGCTCTTGACCATGTTGTGCCTTTGTGGCCTCTGACCCGGCGCAGATCCCAGCTCGCTCCTTGGTTCTCCGTGGACCTGCGGGAGATGAAGCGCCGAAGAAGGGGCCTAGAGAGCATTTGGAGGTCCAGTCGGTCTGAGTCTGACCGAACACAGTTAAGATCCTTTTCTAGATCTTATCTTGTGACAATGGAGGTGGCGAAGCGTGCTCACTTCGCCACCCTCATTGCATCCACAGATAACCGCCCGGCTGCCCTGTTTAGGGTGACCCGTTCCCTTTTAAATCAGGGGACAGGAGAGGACCCCTTGCAGGGACAGGCCGAGGAGTATCTGGTGGATAAAATTGCTCAGATTCGGGCTGGCTTGGACTCCGACTGGGCAGTGTCTGATGAAGGGGAAACGATGGGTTTGCCCGATAATATCTGGGAAGAGTTTGATCCTGTGACTCCAGATGAAGTGGACAGGATCATGGGGAAATTAAGTGCCGCCACGTGTTTGTTGGACCTGTGTCCCTCCTGGCTGGTTGATGCGGCCCGTGAGGTTACACGAGGCTGGCTCCTGGCAGTTATAAATGCTTCCTTGAGTGAGGGGTGCTTCCCTGCCGCCTTGAAGGAGGTGGTGGTAAGGCCCCTCCTCAAGAAACCTGCCTTGGATCCAGCTATTTTAAACAACTTTCATCCTGTCTCCAACCTATGCTTTCTTGCGAAGGTTGTTGAGAGCATGGTGGCACGGCAGCTCCCTTTGGTCCTGGAGGAAACTGAGTATCTGGATCCATACCAATCGGGTTTCAGGCCCGGGTATAGCATGGAGATGGCATTGGTCGCACTGGTGGATGATATCTGGTGGGTCCGAGACAGGGGTTATTCCTCTGTCCTGGTCCTTTTAGATCTCTCAGCGGCTTTTGATACCATCGACCATGGTATCTTGCTGCGACGTCTTGCGGGGTTGGGAGTGGGAGGCACCGTTTTATGGTGGTTCTCCTACCTCTCGGGCCATTCACAGACAGTGTTGACAGGAGGGCAGAGGTCAACCCCTAGGCCCCTTAGTTGTGGGGTGCCTCAGGGGTTGGTACTCTCGCCCCTCCTGTTCAACATCTATATGAAGCCGCTGGGTGAGATCATCCGTGGTTTTGGGGTGAGGTATCATCAATATGCCGATGATACCCAGCTTTTTATCTCCACCCCGAACCAAGCCAGTGATGCCCTCGATGTGATGTCCCATTGCCTGGAAGCGGTACGGATTTGGATGGGGAAGAACAGGCTCCAGCTCAACCCGGCCAAGACTGAGTGGCTCTACATACCAGCATCTTGACTTGTCCAAGAGGTTCCATCTTTGGTTATGGGAGGAGAGGTGTTGCCTCCCGTTGATAGAGCGCACAATTTAGGCATCCTCCTGGACTCACGACTCAGTTTTGAAGATCCTACTGGAGTCATGGCCAGGGGGCCATTTGCCCAGGTTCGCCTGGTGCACCAGTTGTGCCCCTATCTGGACCGAGATGCCCTACGTATGGTCATGCATGCACTTGTTACCTCTTGGATAGATTACTGCAATGCTCTCTACATGGGGCTGCCCTTGAAGACCACCCGGAGGCTTCAGCTAGTGCAGAATGCGGCCACGTAGGTAGTGATAGGAGCATCCCGATACTCCCATATTACACCCCTCCTGCGTGAGCTGCATTGGCTACCAGTTGTCTTCTGGGCGAGATTTAAGGTGCTGGTACTTACCTTTAAAGCCCTACAAGGCTTAGGCCTGGGATATTTGCAGGACCATCTGCTGCCGGGGACGACTTCCCATCGCCCAGTGCGCTCACACAGAGAGGGCCTCCTCGGGGTGCCGTCGGCCAGACAATGTCGGCTGGCGACCCCAGGGGGAGGGCCTTCTCTGTGGGAGCACCAGCCCTTTGGAACCAACTCCCCCTTGAGCTTTGGATGGCCCCGGACCTCCGGTCCTTTCGCCGCGACCTCAAAACTTTCCTCTTCCATCAGGCTGACCTGGATTGACGATGGGTTTTTAAATATGTTTTAATTTTTAACTGTGTAGTTAATTTATTTTGGGGCTATTTAATTCTTTTTTTAATTTTTGTATTGTTGTTTTTTATTGTTGTTAGCCACCCTGAGTCCTTCGGGAGATAGGGCGGCATATAAGTCCCAAAAATAAATAAATAAATAAAATAAATTTAGAATTATCTTTGTCTTGGTCTTCTCCCTGGTGCTATGCTTAACCATATGTGTGGTCATTGAGCAACCACAGCTGGAAAAACCAAGATTTTAGATATTAAGTAAAGTAGTCATGTACTGTAGCACCTCACTTAATAACTGCTTCACTCAATGACTGAGATTCCAGGCCCAATTATGGTCATAGTTGGAGGACTACCTGTGTATTTGTGGACTCATTCTGTAGTTATTGGTGTTATGTAGAGACCATCTACAAGGACAGGCATAAAAATATATATATTAAAAATATTTTAAAACTGTGTAGCCCAAAACAAATATAAACCTCAAAAAGGCTACTATCTAAGCCTCAGGGAAAGGGTTTGGATTTTATTAAGAAATAACACAACAAAAGCATGCTATTGGGAAATGACAATGAAGGAAAACATAAGAATCATTTAACAAACAGTGTACAGTGGGGAAATAGCTTTAAAACAGTGAATCCAGCTGAGGTAATAACAATGAAAACACGAAAAATATTCCTAAAAAAACCTCCAGTGGATGGGAAGAAACAGGTGATGGGAAATAGCAGTGAAGGGGAGAACAGGAGGCAGTGAGGAAAGAGTATACTATAAAAGCAGCACTGGAGCAATAGCAGGGAACAAATCCTGAATATTAGTAATGGACAGTGTGAACTGCACAGATTTTAGGGAACAGAGGAAGTTTAATATGTGCTTTGTAAAGGCCCTTTTTTGTTTTAAAAAGAAAGAGAGAGCTTTGCTGACATGAAAGAAACAAGAGCCTGCAAATACCACTGGAATGTTAGGAGAGAGGGAGGGAATCCCTATCAATAGCTAATTTCCAGTATTTATATTACCCTGAAATTATCTCTCCCCCAACTTACGACTTTCCCAGCATAGGGAGTGCTATAGGCTTTCTTCTTGTCTAAACCCAGAATGATACCTTTGTGAGTTTTCAATGATAAGAGCTAAAGCAGAGGGATGTTTTGTTGAGTTCAAATACCCATTAATGGCAGGCCATACTAGTGGACCATGCCTTCCCACATTCTGGTCAGGACCAGCAAATAGCCGCCTTGGGAGTCTGTTGCTTGTAATTTTTTTAATGTAACAAATTAATACCACTGATCCTATAGCAACTAGAGTTTGGAATATCAATAATGCTACATTTAATGATAATAAAGTTGGAGGTCATCTAGTCCAACCCCCTGCTCAGGCAGGAAACCCTATACCATTTCAGACAAATGGCTGTCCAGTCTCTTCTTAAAAACTTCCAGTGTTGGAGCATTCACCACTTCTGGAGGCAGGTTGTTCCACTGATTAATTGTTCTAACTGTCAAGAAGTTTCTCCTTAGTTCTAGGTTGCTTCTCTCTTTGGTTAGTTTCCATCCGTTGCTTGTTGTCCTCCCTTCAGGCGCTTTGGAAAATAGCTTGACTCCCTCTTCTCTGTGGCAGCCCCTGAAATATTGGAACACTGCTATCATGTCCCTCCTCGTCCTTCTCTTCGTTAAACTAGACATACCCAATTCCAGGAGCTGTTCCTTACATGTTTTAGCCTCCAGTCCCCTAATCATTAGGGTCTCCATGTTTTAGAGGAAACAGCCATTGATGAAGTGAGAAGCTGGCTTAGGTTCGGTGGGAGGGGAGGTTCTTTGTGATGCCTAACTCAGTGTCAGGCATAATCAACTGGATCTACACATATAGAGTTCAAGCTAGATGTTTTATTGTATTCTGCCTATAATACAGCAAGCTCTCCAGTATGCCTGTCTTCTCTAGGAAACAGATAGATAAAGCTCCATGGAGCTAAGGGGAAGAGAGTGTTAGTCCTGGATCTCTTGTGGCAGTACAATGATTCAAAGCTAATTCCCAACTTGAGTCCTCCATCTTGCCTTGTTGAGTGTTTCTCAACACTCAATGACTATTGTCCTGATGTTCTTGACATCCTTCCAGTGGCAGAAAGACTAATGCTTCTCTGACAAAAGGAATGACCTCATATCATTTGAAGGATGAGTGTTACTAACCAGGCTAATAAGGATCACCAAAGTTGCTGTCTTAATCTCTTGGAACCTGTGAGAAAGAGGCTTAAACTTGAATACCAGATCCTCCCCTTCCTCTTTGCCTTCCTCTTCTTTTTCCACTTCTACTTCCACCTCCCCTTCTTTTCTTTCCTTTCCTTTCCTTTCCTTTCCTTTCCTTTCCTTTCCTTTCCTTTCCTTTCCTTTCCTTTCCTTTCCTTTCCTTTCCTTTCCTTTCCTTTCCTTTCCTTTCCTTTCCTTTCCTTTCCTTTCCTTCCCTTCCCTTTCCTTCCCTTTCCTTCCCTTTCCTTTCCTTTCCTTTCCTTTCTTTTCCTTCCCTTTCTTTCTCCTTCCTTCCTTCCTTCCTTCCTTCCTTCCTTCCTTCCTTCCTTCCTTCCTTCCTTCCTTCCTTCTTTCCTTTTTGAGTCCTGGCAACTCCCTGGACAAGTCCCCACACTTTTCCTGTCAAGGTTTCTTTGGAAATGGTTTGCCATTGCCCCTTCCTAGGGCTAAGAGAGCATGGATGGCTCAAAGTCAGCTAAGGCAGGAGTAGAATTCCCGGTTTCTAGCCTGGTGCCTTAACCACTACACCAAACTGAGTCTCTTGTTTCCTTTGCGGAATGGGAAATCCTTACATACCCTGGTGCTGAGATGTTTGGCATTGATTCTACCTTGGCTACTTTGTAGGGACATAGCCGTTCAGCTGCAATTTTGGGACCCAAAAGGAAAGCAAAGGGAATGGGGAGCTTCAGGATTCAAGGATCAGATTGGCGAGGAATTTCTGGAACAAAATTCTGGGGGAAGCATTGCCTGATCTTAACTGTGGTTCCTCCGGGAGATAGTAGTCAATATGGAAATTCTGAAGGATTGGAAACCTGCTTTGACCTGGTCCTGCTGCATGTCTTAACTAGATGAATCATTTCTCTGAGTCACTGGTGTCTTCAGGAAGTATTTTTATATTATGCAATGCATTCCATATACCCCCATGCAGCAACAGGTCCTTTGTTCTTCTGGCTGAGTTTAAATCTCTTGGAGACCATATTTGCAGATGTTTCTGATTTGCAAATTGTTCCTTTTAATAATCCAAATAAAAATAAGTGAAAATAAGTTATGGGATCATGTGGTGGTGGTCTAGGTGGTGGTTACTACTAGGGAGAAGTCCAATTTGTATTAAAATTGCAGTATTACCATTGTGATGGAACACATATTTGGGGGAGGGAGGAATGTCATATAAGATGCCCACATTTTTCCAGTAGTGACTTTACTAATATGAAACAATAACAATGCAATTGCAACAATATTTGAAACTGTAAGCCACAAGTATTTTCTAGCTTTAAAAGGATATTTAAACTTTAAATCCAGAATGAATATGAACTTCATAAATAATTACAGTATTTCTTACAAGTCTCAGAAAAAAAAGATTGAATGGAGTGAAAACTGAAAGGGAAGTTTCACCGTCTTCCCGTTTGTTCTTTAGTCTTGAACGTGAAACCATGCACTCTTCTTAATTTGTTGATTCTCAAGCACACTTGCCTTTTCTATGGATTTTTATGTGTTTATGTTCTGCAAGTGGTTAAGATAGATTTTCTAGAGAGGCAGCAGCTGAGTGTATTTTCTTACTTATTTGATCTAGTTATTTATTTCTTAGCATTGAAATAGCTATTTATGTGCACAGAGTAGTCACAGCAGGAAGTCAGGCAATGAACAACTCGAAACTATGGACGATGGACGGAGGGGAGCGTAATACATCTGGGTCCTTCTGGAAAGAGGATATTTTTGTAGCTGGGCAAGAACTACAATTCAGACATGAATTTCCAGGTTGATATAAGTCAGAGTTGATAAGGCAGAAAATGAATGTTACAATTTCACACTTCTACCTCTCTTCTGAGATTCCCTTTGCTTTCTGTTTACTTTCTAATGGACACCAGCCAGAGTCATATGGAGTGCTATGCTGGCTCAAGGATGTAAATAGTAACCTACTGGATACCATAAATCATGTTACGTGATGACTTGTATTGACATTACTGATAGAGAAGGGATTCTCACAGACTGAATGGGAGGACAGTTACAGTTGCTATTGTTAAATTATTAAGAGCCAGAAACAACTGTAGATGTCCTGCTGATGAAACAGAGACTTATTACATCATCTGGCCAATGTGGGTTAACAAATCAGGATAATAAACCGGAGAACCAACTGGGAATTCTGATTTGAATCAAATCAGAGTCACCATCCCAAGGTAATGTAATCGCAGAGACAATGCAAGGGAATATTATACTATTATATTATTCCTAACTTCTTAGATCAACAGTTTAGGAATCTGAAAATTTATATATGAATAGGGCTTTGAGATGCTAATCACAGTGCACATAGAGTTCTGGATCCATTCTATCTGTTTATTTGTGATGTGCTAAAAATTATATTGCCCATTATATTGTCCATTAAATGTTTTTCTTGTTGTTGAATAAGAAAGTTCCCCAAATTAAGAGTCATTTCAAATCAGTATTGGATCTGAAGCAGAGATCCAAAGAAGTAATTATTAAAATACTATTCAGGATCATAAGTAAGAAGAAGGTAAATGTACTTTTATTTGGTTCCTCTCTAGGGAGAAATAAATATCATTGCTTTCTTTTTTGAGCTGAACTTTTCAGTTTGGTCTAGTTTTTAAGACATCAAACTAGAAACCAGAAGCACTCTGCTGTTAAATCTTCTCTCAGGTATCATCAATTGGAATAAACTAAAGATATGAGATAGAGGGAGGGAGGGAGGAAATTAACAGATTTTCCCACACCAACTATGCAAGCATAGCTAAGGGCAAGGAAAGGTCTGGGAAGATTTGTGGGTGGCTTGTGTACAGGTCATGCAAAGGAAAAGAGAGAGGAATTAGGCACACTAATTCCTGCTGTTTACTCAGAATACCCCTTCAGGATTTGTCTTGTCTGAAATCAGAATAATTAGTATGTTCCAAGTTTTGGTTGGGCCAAATTTAAGCTACTGGAAACAGTGCAACTGAATTTCCAAGTCACAATGTGTATACTCCATTTTGCGAGCACTCTTATTGCATTATTGTAATTGTTTTTGAAAGAAAACCATTTAAGAATGGTTGTTCAGTTTTGAGGCTCACCCTCCCCAGAGTCCCCCCCCAAAAAAAACATGGAGCAATGGGGCTGAACAAACAACCAAAGAAATCAAAATAGGTTTTGAGTGAAGTTAGCCACTGATACTAAAGAAGGAATTGTTTTGCAAATTGGAATGACTGCATAACTGATGGATGGAATTCATTATGTAACTAAGATAACAAAATGGAAATTAAAGGTCCCTCTTTTGCAACTACTAAGCCTTTGAGCATTAGAGCAAAGATCTAGAGTCTTTCTGATATTAATGCCAACTGCATCAGCCCTAAACATAGGAAGGGGTGAGGAGTGACAGTCATTGCAATCCAGCATCTGGAGGATTGCAGATTGTACTCCCTAAACCAGAAGCAGGGACCCACTTTGATATAATGGTTAAGGCACCAGGCTAGAAACAGTAAGATCCGATGAGATTTTGTCTGTCTTAAGCACAAAACAATTTGGGTGACCTTGGGCCAATCACTCTCAACCCTAGAAAAGAGGCAATGCGAAATCACATCTGAAATATTGCTAAGAAAACTGCAGGGACCTGTCCAGCAATTGCCAGGAGTTCAACACTGACTTGAAGACACACACATGTGCACACAAACCTAGAGACTAAATCTAGTGTCAGTATCCCCAAATTAGCAGAATAGATTTCAGGTGGCAACAGAATTGTGCAGAATAATAAAGTCTGAAGTTGCAGAGGGCATTTTTGAAACATTTGAAACATTAGCGATAGAGAAGGTAGGGAGGAAGAACACTGTTAGAATGAATAGATTGAATAACAAGCAAAGAATGAAATTTTCATGGATTTTTTTTTAAAAAAAGCTTACACAGATGGGTATATTTCTTGGCATGTGCTATGCAAACAGGCAGTAATTTAATTTCACTTTTATAGATTGTACCAGAAAAAAGCTGAGAAAAGCTCAGAACTGCCAGCATGTGAAGGATCTGTTTCATGCTATAATTCAACTTTCATTTAGAAGCAGAACACAGCTGGAAGGGACCTTGGACATATTCTAGTACAGCCCCCGCTCAATCAGGAGATCCTATAACATTTTAGATTTGTGACTGTCCAGTCTCTTCTTAAAAACCTCCAGTGTTGAAGCACCTACAATATCTGACAAGCTGTTCCACTGGTTAATTATCCTCACTGGTAGGAAGTTTCTCCTTAATTCCAGGTTTGCTTCTCTCCTTGATTAGTTTCCATCCATTGTTTCTTGTCCTGTCCTCTAGTGCTTTGGAAAATAAATTGACCCCCTCCTCTTTGGGGCAGCCTCTCAAATACTGGAATACTGCTATCATTTAACACCACCACCCCCAGTCCTTCTTTTCTCTAGATTAGCCAAATCCAAATCCTGCAACTGTTCTTCATACTATATGTTTTAGTCTCCTGATCCTTCTCTGTGGGCGCCCCGGAGCTATGGAATCAGCTACCGGTTGAGCTCCGGACGGCGCCCGACCTTCGCTCCTTTCGTCGTGAGCTAAAAACATATTTTTTTGAACAAGCTGGCCTGGCCTCATGAGGGGATGGGGGGGTTGTTATTGTTATTTTATTGGATTTTTAAGATTTATTTTAATATATGGGCATTTATTTAATCTTGTTTTAACTTTTGTAATTTTGTATTTTTATTCTTGCCCTGTTCACCGCCCTGAGTCCTTCGGGAGAAGGGCGGTATAGAAATATTATTAAATAAATAAATAAATAAATAAATAAATAAATAATCATCTTCTTTGCACTTTTTCCAAAGTCTCAACATCTTTTTTTTTTGTAATGTGGTGATGAAAACTGGATGTAGTATTCCAGGTGTGGCCTTACTAAGGCTTTATAAAGTGGTATTAATACTTCATGTGATTTTGATTCTATGCCTCTGTATATACATCCAAGGATTGTATTAGCTTTTTTTACTGCTGGCACACACTGCTGACTCATCTTTAACTGATTGTCCACTAGGACTCCAAGGTCTCTCTCACAATTACTGTTTTTGAACCAGGTTTCACCTAATCTGTACTTGTACCTTTCATCTTTCCTGCCCAAGTGTAAAACCTTGCTTTTCTCCACATTACATTTCATTTTGTTGGATAGGGCCCATTGTTCCAGTTTGTCAAGATCTTTTTGGATCCTGAGCTTGTCTTCTGGGGTGTTGACTATTCTTACCAGCTTAGTGTCATCTGCAAATATGATGAGTTCCCCGTCTATCATCTAAGTCATTGATTTAGATATTGAAATTGGGCCTAAGACAGAACCTTGTGGCAACCCACTCCTTATTTCCCCCCATGTACATGTGCTACTATTAAGGACTATTCGTTGAGTATGGTTTGTCAGCCAGTTACAAATCCACCAGGTGGTGATGCTGTCTATCCCACATTTTTCTAGCGTACCAAGAAGTAGGTTGTGTTCTATTTTGTCAAATGCCTTCCTGGGTCTAAATATACTATGTCCACAGTCTACTAATTTAGTCACTTTGTCAAAGAATGAAATAAGATTGGTTTGGCATGATCTGTTTTTAACCAACCCATGCTGGCTGCTAGGTCACAGATCTGGTTTTTTTAAAAAAAAATTCTTTCCAGGATCTTCCCAGGTATTAAAGTTAAGCTGATTGGTCTATAGTTTCCTGGGTCTGTTTTTCTCCCTCTTTTTTGAAGATGGGAACCATATCAGCTTTTTTCCAATCCTCTGGTAGTTCCCCAGTACTCCAAGCTTTTTTTAAAGATATGATACAATGGTTCTGAAATAACATCTGCCAGCTCCTTCAGAACTCTGGGATGTAATCCAACAGGTCCCCGTGATTTATATTCATCAAGGTCAGTCAGGTGTTCTCTTACCTTTATCCTCGGGAGGCCTTACCAAAGATCACCAACCCATATTATACTTATCATGGTTGTTCAATGTACTTGTATTTTTTTTAAAAAAATATTTTTGTTCCTTCAATTTTATCATGTTGGGTAAATAATCCAACAGCCACATTCTATGAGTTAATATATAAAACCTCGGCCACCCAGATTTCACAGTGATCTGGAACTGCTTTGAGATAGGTGCTCTAATATGATCCTTGAAAAGCTGCTAGAGTGATTACCAGCATTCTCAGCCATTCCACCGCTTTCATGGGTGGAAACAAAGTGGCAGCTGATGTAAAAAAAAATCTGATCCCTTCCATGCAGACTTTGGACAATCACTCCCATGTGAATGGTAAGACTGTGTTTGGGAGGGTAGGAAACAGGGCTATATGTGGAACATGGCAAATAGCTCTGAAGGGTTGCATTGAAGCCTTTGTTAAGCTTTACAGCAGGAAGAAGAGGAGATGGAGGGTCTGAAATATTTATTTTCAATCTTGTCAATTGCAAATAGAAGCCAAGGAATGCGCTGCAACTGTGCAATTTCTTTTTACATGCAGATGGAGCGTTACCAAGGCTATGGAAGATGAAGTCTCCTTAAGTTTGTATATCAACTGCCAATCCCAGCCAAAATATTCCTATAATAAGACAGATTGTTTTCCCCTCATAAATATGTAAATTTATGGTACTTGCAACCATGAGGAATGTTTGGTGTTTTGACAGTATATCGAACTATACATAGAAAGCAAGAAATTAAGAAAATAATCATTTGAGTGGTTTCAAGATTGACGAATTCTCTTAACACATTTATGAGCTTCTTTTAAAAACAGTATTCATGTCTGACATAAAAAGATTTGTGTCCTTCTGCTATCCACCATTTGTGACTAATTTTCTGTTTGTATAATTTAAACTTTCTAGGTACATATATTTAAATGGACCAAATATTATAACATTAACCCTTAAATTACAGAACTCATATAATTAGGGCGTCATATAATACTGTATGCATACTTATCATGCAACTATTTAATAAGACTGCATATCTGCAAAAGGAATAATTGTGAAGTGTACAGCAGTATGCATAGTAATATAAGCATATTAGCAATATTCTTGATAAATAGAATTATTCAGCCTTTTCAAAACAGTAATCCATGAAATGGCCCCAAGTATAAAACACAGGAGTAATTTTTTTCAATAGTATTTACGTATACTTGAAATAAAACAATAGCGAATTAAGACAATTAAAAGCATCAGAAATGAAATCTCTCTCCCTCCCTCCCCAAATGCCTGTTAAAATATTTGGTAGATTATTTTTGTAATGATTACAAATGCAGCTATAAATATCCTCTAGAGAAAATAATGTCCTTGCATCATGGAACCAAGTGACTTTAATAAGACCTGAATTTTTATTTTTCAGGAAAGAATGTTTCATGGAGCCTTTGGGTGAAACATTTTACTAGAGGTCCTCAGTATAAAAACTAGGTTAACTTCCTGCTATCCAACTTAATAGGGAGCCTGTCTGGTGTGGCGATTAAGGCAATATATTTAAGGTAGCAGGAGCCTGTGCGTTCTAATCCTACCTTAGGCACAAAGGCAGCTAGCTGAACTTAGGTCAATCAACCTTAGGAAGCAAGCAAAGGCAAGCCACTTCCAAAAAGTTGCCAAGAAAATTGCAGGGACTTGTCTGGGCAATCTCCAAGAGTCAAGACTGACTTGAAAGAATTCAAAGACTTGGGACCAGAATTTCCATTGCTGAGAGGTGCTTGTTAAGTGAGATGTGCCCCATTTAACAATCTTTTTTTGCTGTAGTAGTTAACTGAATCACTGCAGTTATTAAGTGAATCACATGTTCCTTAAGTGAATCCAGCTTCCCCCATTGACTTTGCTTGTCAGGCACTAGCTGGGAAGGTGATCGCATGATTCGGGATGCTGCACAATCATGAGTACATGCTGATCGCCAAGCACCCAAATTTTAGACACAGGATTGTGGAGATGCCACAGTGACTGTAAGTGTGAGGACCGATCTTAAGTCAGTGCCACTGTAACTGTGAACAGTTGCTAAACAAATGGCTGTAAATCAAGGGATACCTGCAGTCAACTTTAGCTTGGCTAATTGGACTAATGTGTAAATTTAGTCTTTTGGCTAAGATTAAGTTTGTAATCCCTGAATTAACTTGCTGCTCCTTAGAAACTTGAAACAAGTTAATAGATAAGGTGTTTGAAATCTGTCTCGTATGTTACCTGCATCTACATAACTAATTATGTCATTAATCAGTTCCTGATCTAGTGAAAATTGTGAGAATATGTTTAGACATAAATTCACTACTATTGAATGTTTCATGGAGCCATTGTTTTCCCAGATAAGTATCCTATCACTAAAAGTATTTCTACAGATTCTCTTGATTTGATAAGGTGATTTGATAAAAATAAACAAATCTAAAAGCACTAATGACAGTTGCTGAAGACATCATTCCCCAGTTGGTGTGATGCTCTCTAGAAGAGAACATAAGAAACATTTTGTGTGTCTACAAACATAGTTATATACATAACAAAAGTTATATAGCTTCAGTTTGGTCAGATCGGTTACATCACTTCAAGCAACTCTCCAAAGAAAGATTTGTACACAATTAAATTGTAGGTTTGTTGTATAGAAGTTTGAAATTCAGAACTGCCAAAATGATTCTTCTCAGTAATACCTGTTTCATGGGATGGGCAGTGTAGGTAAAATGAAGATAATGCTGTTAGATGTCATTGGGGACTCTACTGATTCATTATTTGTTCTGATCAAAACTGCTTATTCTTTTGTAACAGATATTACAAATCAACAGTTCCAATAGGCAAGCTCGAAGCAGATAAGATGGTGGCCCCAAGATTACAAATACAATTCTTTCCATTTTGTGGTTTTTGGCTGAGTTGCTCTCTCTGCCCCTTGGTTTACTGAAGCCATGGTTTTCCTGAAACTGGAGGCTCAGACGAGTTTAAAGAATGGGCACTGACATCACTTAATACCACTACAATGAGATCATATTGAGTTGGTTGCTCCAATTTTTAAAGGATATTATAGAGATAAAAATCTACAAAGAAAGGACAACTGAAATGATTATGGAATTGGATTTGGATTGGATTTATTAAATTTATATGCCGCCGTTCTCCCTAAGGACTCAGGGCGGCTCACAACAATAAAAATTAAGAGACATAAAATATAAAAAATAAGAAAGAATTAAACAATGAATATAAGAAATGCGGGACAATTTACACAATAAAAACCAAATTAAAAAACCATAGTAAGTCCAGGCCCGCTTGTTGGAACAACCATGTATTCAGGTCACGGCGGAAGGATCGAAGGTCAGGGGCTGTCCGCAGCTCCGGAGGCAGTTCATTCCAGAGGGTCAGCGCGCCCACAGAGAAGGCTCTCCCACTGGGGGTCACCAGCTGGCATTGCCTGGCCGATGGAACCCTGATGAGGCTGACTCTGTGGGAGCGAACTGGGCAATGGGAGGTTGACATTGGCAGCAGGTGGTCTCGCAAGTACCCCGGGCCTAAGCCATGTAGGACTTTAAAGGTAATTACCAGCACCTTGAATCACACCTGGAGGGCAACCAGAAGCCAATGCAGCTCACGCAGGAGAGGTGTAACGTGGGAGTATCGAGATACTCCCATAAGCACCTGTGTGACCGCATTTTGCACCAGCTGAAGCCTCCGGGTGCACTTCAAGGGCAGCCCCATGTAGAGAGAATTGCAGTAATCCAGGCGAGAAGTGACAAGGGCGTGGGTGACCATGCATAGGGCATCTCAATCCCAAAAGGGGCGCAACTGGCGCACCAGGCGAACCTGTGCAAAGCGGTTAGATGGTCTTCCAGGTTAAGCCATGAATCCAGGAGGACACCCAAGTTGCGGGCCCTTTCTGAGGGGGGCAAGAGCTCTCCCCCCATCAAAAGAGATGGAACATGTTGGACAATGCGAGATGCCGGTATCCACAGCCACTTGGTCTTGGAGGGGTTCAGCCTGAGCCAGTTCCTTCCCATCCAGACCCGCACCGCCTCCAGGCACAGGGACATCACATCAAGGGCATCACTGGTTTGGCTCGGGGTGGAGATAAACAACTGGGTATCATCCGCATATTGGAGATACCTCACCCCAAAGCCATGGATGATCTCACTCAGCGGCTTCATATAGATGTTATATAGATGATATAACCCTCCTACAAGGCAAGAGAAGAAGGCGATGACAGAGAATGAGGTGGCTGCATGGAGTCACTGAAGCAGTAGGCATGAGCTTAAATGGACTCCAGAAGATGGTAGAGAACAGGAAGGCCTGGAGGAACGTTGTCCATAGGGTCGTGATGGGTCGGACATGACTTCGCAGCTAACAACAACAACAGGAAGACCAGAGGCATCTGCAAAATTGAAGGTGCCAAAACAGAGAAACAGTCTTTGCAGCATCACATTTCAAGCTCACATCTCTTTTGTCAATGCCACAGATGCACAAAAAGGGGTAGAGCCAGTGTTGGGATTCAAATATACGAACAACCGGTTCTCTGTGTGAATGCCACTTCTGGAAGTCCATTCTGGGCCTGGGCAAAAAAAATTAGCTACCGGTTCTGCCAAACTGGTGAGAATTGGTTGAATCCCATCACTGGGTGTTGCTTTGATCACAGTGCTGCCACTACTATTCTGCAGCAGAGGATAATAGCAACTAAGGCTAGCTTTAAAAGGTGGAGTGAGTCAAGAAACACTATACAAAATTATGCATGGCATGGATCAGGGCTTTTCAACCTTTTCACCCATTGTACAACTTTTAAAAGGTAAAGGTAAAGGTTCCCCCGCACATGCATGCTAGTCGTTTCCAACTCTAGGGGCCGGTGCTCATCTCCATTTCAAAGCCGAAGAGCCAGCGCTTGTCCAAGGACGTTTCCGTGATCATGTGGCCGGCATGACTAGATGCCAAAGGTGCACGGAACGCTGTTACCTTCCCACCGCAGTGGTCCCTATTTTTCTACTTGCATTTTTACGTGCTTTCGAACTGATAGGTTGGCAGAAGCTGGGATGAGTAACAGGCGCTCACTCTGTTACACAGCACTCGGGATTCGACCTGCCAAACTGCCAACCTTCTGATCAACAAGCTCAGCGTCCTAACCCACTGAGCCACTGCGTCCCTTTTTATACAACTGTTAGGATAAGACAATATCCAAGTACCACCAGTCGCCCAGCAAGGTGGAAAAAAAAAGAAAAAAAATGATAAAGTACAGGTAGTCCTCGACTTACAGCAATTTGCTTAGTGACTGTTTGAAGTTACAATGGCACTGAAAAAGTGACTTATGACCATTTTTCACACTTATGACTGTTGCAGCATCCCCAGGGTCATGTGATTTACATTTGGATGCTTGGCAACTGATTCATACTTATGATGTTCAGTTTTCCCAGGGTCATGTCATCACCTTTTGCAACTTTTTGAAGAGAGAAGTTAATGGCTGTGGGGGAGGGGCAGCTCATCACTCAGGTTGCAAAGTGCCTGTGGGGGGGAGGAATCCATGAATCTCTGATGGAAGGTGGTGGGACTGGGGTGGGTACCTTCCTTCCCTCCCTCTCTCCCATTGTCCCTTCCTCCTTCCTTCCTTCCTTCCTTCCTTCCTTCCTTCCTTCCTTCCTTCCTTCCTTCCTTCCTCCCACCTTTCACCCTTTCCTTTCTCTTTCCTTCTTTCCTCACCTTTCTTCCTCTCTTTTCCCTACTCACTGCTCTTCCTTGCTTTCTCTCACATTTCTGTCTTCCCTTCCCTTTTCTTCTTTTTCATCCATTTATTTCTTTTCCTTCCCTTCCCCATCCACCTACTTTCCCTTTCCTCCCTCCCCATTTGGTCAGCCAGCAAAATTGTCTGACAGATCCCTCCAGGGGAGTTAAAAGAAAAAAAGAGAGACAAGGCAGCTTTCTCAACCGGGCACCCTCCAGCTGGTGGGGGGCTTGGTGTCCTCTCTCGCCAAGAAGATTTGTGGGAATCGGGCGACCTGGAGGACCACCTGGTCTTGCTGGAGCTCCTTAGTGGTCCTGGAAGGACAAGGGAGTTTCTCCAGGGTTGTCAGGATTTCACCTTACTACCTGACAGGTAGAGACTCGGGGCTGCTCCTCTTTTTGAACCTGGCTGGGAAAAGGTCTCTCCCTCCCTCCCTCCCTCCCTCCCTCCCTCCATCTCTCTCTCTCTCTCTCTCTCTCTCTCTCTCTGTGTGTGTGTGTGTGTGTGTGGAAAAATGATGGGACTCGGGTGCAGGATGCATCTCCCCACTCCGGAGAGCCCCACTTTCCCCAGTGTGTTGCTCCCAGCTTTATTTGCAGAGAGGAAGGCCACCTGCCACGCTGCCTCGGGACCCTCCACAGAAGCCAAGAGGGCCGGGAGCAAAAGTGTGGCTTTGGCCGGGGAGTTCAAGGAAAGGGCACCTGGGAGTGCTCTAGGGGTGAAGAGCCAGAGGGCTCCCCCAAAGCCATCTGGTCCGGCCCTCCACAGCTCAGTCATGCCACCGCAAGTCCCCATCGGGGGCAGCACACTCTGGCTTCCCAGGCTCAGCTGGCAGAGCTGCCTGGCACTACCACCTGCACCAACCAGGTAAGCGCAGGGCAGCAGAGCCAGGCGGCCACCTCCCCCCACCGGGCCTGGTGCCTCCCCTACCTGGCCACAAGGGAGCAGCGCCTGCCCTGCCTGCCCACCCGCCTGCCTCACTGGGCAGTGGCTGTTCCCTCCCTCCCCAACTGGCTGCCGCCCTTCACTGGCCACTGGGTAGAGAAGTTGGGCTGAGGCCAGGCAGTTTGCACATGCTTCTCAGCGGGGCACATTGGCCATCAGAACTGCGCTGCCTGAGTCCCCCCTCCCCTGGCCACCGCTCCGGCTCTGGGGCTGCCCACGGACTTCCCTTCTTCACTTTGTGCCCCTTCAGCTGTGCCTCCCTGTCCTGCACAAACTTTGTCTACTACTTGCTGCGGCAGAGCCCAGTGAGGTGTGAACCACCTGCTTTCTGTGGAGGGGTGATTGCAGAAACCCTGCTCGAGTGTTCAGGAGGAAAGGCAGGGCTCCCTCCTTTCTTTTGGTGAGTGCAAAAGATGTCTGGACGGAACAAGCCTAGCCAGGTTTTGCCAGCTGAAACTGGGCACTGGCTAGGCATTAGGTTTCCACTTGTCAGTACTGCGACTCTCGCTTTCTGCCCTTTTCCCAACATGGACTCTCCCGACTCCACATGACTCCTAGTTCAGGCTCTCTGTGGGAGAAAAGCTTGGAGCAACAAAAGGTGCTCTGATGTCAGCCCCTTTGCATGGAAATGAGCCCCAGACAGATAAACAAATATCCTGCATGCAGGGAAAGGTTGCCACCCCCACCCCCGCCCAGATGGCCTCACCACCCCGAAGCATTTTTTTTACTAACCTGCTTTCAGCTGCATTCCATTTCTCCACTTCTCTGCCTTTGCCACGTGTTTGTGGGACTATCAGTAAAAAAGAAAAAAAGTTCCATGACACTTTCTAACTTCTCGCGAGATCTCATGAGAAGTCAGAAAGTCTCATGGAACTTTTTTGTTTTGTCCCACAAACACGCAACTAAGAAGCGAATGGAGAAACGGAATGCAGATGAAAGCAGGTTAGTAAACAAACACTTTTTACTTTTTTTACAGTGCTGTTCAACGCGTCCTACACGTACCATCAGCCAGGTGCTTGCGTACCACTAGTGGTACACGTACCACCGGTTGAAAAGCCCTGGTTTAAATACTCTTTGGTGAGAATTGACAGTGGATGGAGGTTAATATCTTCCAGATTTGTGACCTTACCAGATGCATCCATTTGGCTTCTGTGTCTTATTGAATGCTGATCCAAGTAGACTAGTAGACCAGTCCAGCAAGTTCTTCTTATTCACTTAACAGTATACTTCTTCAGTCTTGAGTCTTTTTGATTAGCACATTTAGCATTTAAACACCAATAAACAATTTCATTGTAATTACAATTAGAATTTTTTTAAAAAAAACACCTATCTGAAACATGATACAGAGAGAAAAGCTGTTAGCTGGAAATAAATTAAATCATGTTTAGATACTACCTGCAGTCGAAGGAGCTGGGAGGAATTGCTTGATACATTATAAATAATAGAACTTGGACTGTCTGTCACCTCTCCCCTGTCTCCTCCAGAAGATAAAATCAAGGCTGTGCACCTGACTACAGTCCAGAGTCTAAGTTACAGCTTTACACAAGTCCTTCTGATGAACTCTGACAGTAACTGTGTGATTTTAATCTATTGCTTTGGCTTTTCTGACTCAGACAGGCAGAACCCCTAATAACCTAAAACAAAGCAATTTTGTCTTTAGGTCAAACTAGTTTAATCAGTCTAAGTTTGATCCTTAGTTTTCTTTCAACCCTGACCTCAGGGCTTTATCGCTTCTAAGCGGTGGGGTTTTCCCTTCCCAGCATATGTTTAAGGAAAGTTTAGGCTGCCAGCTGTTGGTGATGCTCTAATTAGTTTGCTGCATTGAATAAAGAGTTAGACTTGATGATCTAAATTACTCTTTCCATCTTCACGAGCTGTTGATTAAATGATTTTAAGAAAGGCTTTAAACATAGAGCAGACTAAATCATCAGAGTGGCATAAAGAGATCAGCTACATATAACTGTGGAATTGGAACTTGGCGTCCTCTGCCCATGCTAAGTGGAGCTGCTAAGAGCTCTGGTACAGTAATTGAATGTGCTCCGGTTCTCCAACTGTGAATTATAATAAGCACTAAACTCCTTCTACATTAGTCTGTAGAAAATATCACTGATTTTCTTTTAGTTTACAAATAAGATTAAAAAAAATATGGACCACTCCTAAGATGATTAGGGGACTGGAGGCTAAAACATATAAGGAATGGTTGCTGGAATTGGGTATGTCTAGTTTAACGAAGAGAAGAGTGAGGGGTGACATGATAGCAGTGTTCCAATATCTCAGGGGCTGCCACAAAAAAGAGGGAGTCAAGCTATTCTCCAAAGCACCTGAAGGCAGGACAAGAAGCAACAGATGGAAACTAATCAAGGAGAGAAGCAACCTAGAACTAAGGAGAAACTTCCTGACAGTTAGAACAATTAACCAGTGGAACAACCTGCCTCCAGAAGCCATGAATGCTCCAACACTGGAAGTTTTTAAGAAAAGCCTGGACAGCCATTTGTCTGAAATGGTATAAGGTTTCCTGCCTGAGCAGTGGGTTGGACTAGATGACCTCCAAGGTCCCTTCCAACTATTATTATTATTATTATTATTATTATTATTATTATTATTATTATTATTATTATTATTATTATTATTATTATTATTAAACTTTTATTCATAAAACATGAAACAGTCAACTGAACACTCAAATTGACTGGCACTAATGGTTGACATGGGTGGCTGCCAGCATCCTAGGTATCAACCAGGTATCTCCTTAAAATATAAGATGTTCCGAGTAGTGCAGTTTTTTGTAGTCTTGCTGGAGTTATTGCAGGAAGCTGCAATTTCTTGATGTGTTTTGCAAAGTTTTGGACATAGTTCCCAGTGCCCCAATGACAATAGGTATGACTGTTACATGTTTCATCCATAATCGCGCAGTTTCAATGGCCAGGTCACGGTATTTCGTAATTTGTTCCAGTTGTTTTTCTTCGACTCTGGCATCTCCTGGTACAGTGATATCAATCAACTGTATGCTTCGGTTCTCTACAACTGTGATATCTGGTGTGCTGTGTTCCAAATGGCGATCTGTCTGTATTCGGAAGTCCCACAAGATCTTCACCCTCTTATTCTCGACAACTTTTTCCACCCTATGATCCCATGACTTTTCGGACACAGGCAAGTCATATTTGTTACACGATGTCCAGTGGATTAGTTTAGCAACTCGGTCACGTCTAGCTTTGTAATCAGTTTGCGCGATTTTGCTGCACTCACATATTAAATGTGAAACAGTTTCAACTTTGTTGTTGCAAAGTCGGCAATTTGGATTGTCAGTATCTTTGCTTTCATGGCATTAGTTTTGCAACCATATCAGTGGTTATTACAATATTCTCCATTTTGTTTTGTGTTGCTTGTTTTCAGATATCTTTGATCCAGGAGGCAGTTTTATTATGTTCCACTGGGTTTCCCCACAATTCTTTCCAAAAGTTTAAGGTTTTTACTTAACATGGTAGAACAGTAGTTTGGACTTTATTTTCATGAAGTGACTGATAGAAGAGATGCTGGTTTCTTCTGAACTAGACATTTTCATGATATTGTTTTATTCCTCCTTCATATCTTTCAATTATCTTTGCTGTTGCTATTACACGCTGTTTTAGGTTTTCCATGATTTCCATTATTGTTTTTTCCTTCAGATTATATTTTTTGTATAAACTATTTTTCAGCTTTTCATTCTTTAGTTTTCCTTCTTTCAAATATTTTAATTTGCTGACATCTCCTCATAGTGTTTTTGTTTTATTTTCAAGTCGAATATTCCACTTTGGTGTTCCAGTGGGCTTTTTTTGGCATTTTATAACCCAATTCTGCAGTTATAATGGCGGCTGTACTCTACATTAGTTGGTTTGTTTCATACAGTGTGGTGGATGGAATGGAAGTTAAAATGTTGTTCACAGCATTTAGTAGATCTTTCACTCGTTTGCTATGCACTTCACGGATGGCAGGCAGTCTTTTTCTTTCTGTGTTTTCTTTGATGTTGTTTTCAATCTTTTCTTTCAGTATTTTTGCTAGATTACTTAGCTCTACACTTTTGAGTTGTTGCACAGGGGAATATTCATCCTGTGTGGTGGCTTCTTCCGCTGGTTGGTCAGTTTGTTGGTCAGTTTGTTCAGGTATTGGAACAATTTCTTCAGCCTGTTCATCATCATTGCTTGTTGTTTTCTTTTTAGCCATTGTTCCTGGTTGTTGAATTTCCATATCTGTAAAAACTTTATTACGGATGATGAAACGTCTTTGATCCATTAATCATTGTTCGGTTATGTCACTTTCTGGATGCTTTTTCTTCCACAGTTGCATCATTCTTTTTTGAAATCCCCTGGCTGTTGGTTCTGCCTGGTAGTAGCATTGGACGATTTCTCGATTTTCTTCAGTTGTCCAGGTTTTGCACTTTTGTTCCAGTTGCTTTACAGTTGTACAGTCTGGTTCCCCAGCAGTAGCAACTGAGCCCTGTGGCCCATTTTTTAGCAGATGTCCAGGAGCCATAGCATCTGACGTGGTCCTTGTTGACCCGGGAGACGACTGACCCAGTATGGATTTTTTTAAAATTTCTTCTCATCATTGGTGATGGGAGGTGACTGGGTTGGTTCGCGGTGGCTAGGCCCCTACCAATCAGAAGACCAGTAATCCCATAACCATAGGGACAACACCCGATAGCTGTCCAGGCCCAGCCATGGGATGATGATGATGATGATGATGATGATGATTTGTGGGTATGAGCTGTAAAGAAACATTTATTTGGATGGTCTTTAAAAACATACATTTTTTGCTATGTCTGGCTAATGTTGCATAATACTTTATATTTGTGTGATATTGGAATGGCATTATTTAAGCGTCGGGCAAGCATAATGAATTAGTGTTAGGAGAAGGGTGCTCATAATTTGCTCCTATAGTATCTGTTTGATGTGGCAAACAGAAAGATATGCTGCAGGCAGCACAAATGCAGGTTGGTAAGGTTAAGTCACAATTAGTAAAAGTGTGGGTAGTGTGACATTTGATTTAGTGCAAATTATAAATTGATGTCAGGTTGTGTTTAATGCAAACTAAAATTCAGTTAAAATGAGGCTAGTGTATGCATAGTTGCCACTGGGGTTTTTGATGCTAATTGTTGGGTACAAAATCAAAAAAAGGAAAGTTCCATTCGAGGAAAGCTCAGAAAAGAAGAGGCTCATTTGGAAAATTACAGCAATATATAGAGGACAGAGGAAATGTCTTTTGTTCTTTTGATTTATTTTAAATATTTAGGAGAATTATCTAGATAGGAATGATATTTATATTTTTTGGGTTTTTATTTTGCTTTCTATAACTACTTTGACTTTATTAAAATAAATTTAAGCTGTAAGAATATTCTTTTAATCTTGCATTCTTATCTTTCATTAATAAACATATCAAAATTTATGTTTCAAAATGTTCATTGGCTAGTTCCATAAATCTGGAACATTTGTATTTTTTCAGAGAAGGATCACTTTGAATAGAGTGGTTTTGACTAATAACATTTTTTTGGAATTCATTAATTGCACTAATTGAGGCATACCTGTAATATCATGAAACCTCTACTACATTAATTAACAGTTCATGCTTTTGTGAATATTTTTTTAATAATTCACAGTATGTCATCTAAATTTAAAAGGAAAATAAGTGTGTGTATTTATAAATGTATAATATTTTGTGTGTTTGTATTCTTTTTTTTTAAAGAAGAAAACAGTCCACGTTTGTGGTACCTCAGAAAAAAGTCATTTGATACTGGCAGATTTTTGCTTTGTTTTGTGGATATCTGCTGTGTGAAAGTTTATTATACAGATGAAGAAAGAAAATATGCCAAGGCGCCCAAAAAATTAATGCCATTTTCTCTGCAGTTTATAGCTTCATATTGAATAATTCAAATGCTGGAGGTTAAATATATAGTATTCCTGAATAATAAATGCTTGAGTAGGATTATGAATATTGTCCAAGTTGCTCTGAAATCACCTGAAATGATTTCTCCCTTAAGCTATACTTTAACAATCAGCCTTAGAAGCAGTACTTAACAGTTGTATGCATTTTTTGTAACATAGTCCAAAATCCTTTTTCTTAGATTCATACTTGGGTTAATTGTCCTATCAAGTGACCTATAATGATGCACTTTCCTGGGAAGAATGTAATTTTGCATTTCTGCTTTTATAAAATGAGCGGCATAGCAATTATTCAAATTTATAATGATTGGATTATAGGATTAACAAAATGATACCTGATTTGCTCTCCCTTTCTCTACATTTTATTCTAAGGTTGAGTCAAGGTTGACATCATTATGCAAACGAGTCAAGCCGATCAATCAAAAATGGCTGATTCCAGGAAACTGTGTCTTCTCTTTCCACCCAGATAACCTTATGTGCTCAAAGGAGCTAGCATTCATGTGGAACTTTGAAGAAGTGTTCAGCAACTCTTCTAGCCTTAAGAAGTCATAGTTATATGAAAAGGACCCATGAATGACTTTTCCAAACTAAGAATGGGCAAGCAACTGTCTCTCAGTTATTCTATTTGGAAAAATAATGCTGGGTGTAGTCTACTGGTAGTCAAAAACTTAAAGAACTAGCAAGCACCTATTGATACAGAGCCCTTATCTTCCTTTTCCTTTAATATGATGTTTTTTCAAACTTGGCAACTTTAAACTGTGTAGATTTCAACTATGATAATTCCCTATCCAGCAAGCCACACATCTTAAAGTTCTCACATCCTAAAGCTATCATCTCATCTTTTTCTGCCTTCTCTGTCTCCAGCTACATCACTTCGTGAACTCCCCCCCCCGCCTCCTGCTTCATCTTTGACTCATTGTATTTGAGTGTGCTACTGCCTGAACGTTTTTGTCTTTCTCTCCTTAAATGGTACAATGTGCTTGATTCCCCTAGACTATAACAATGCCTTTATTGATTGCCTTGAATGGTTTTTAACATCAACATCATTCTTTATGATGAATTCTCATAGATTGTCAACTGTTTATGATTTGATTGTCTTATACTATAGGTCATATTGGTGGGTTAATTATGGTTTAATTTTTGGATTCCCAAAACACAAATATAATTGATTAATAATCTGTAGTGTTAAAATCTTGATAAAATTGGTGCTGTAGAAATTACTAATTCGTACTGTCCCTAAACTCCTGCTTTCATAGATACATAGGTTTCTTGACAGCAGTATTGAATAATTTTCCATTGCTTATTTCTGATTTTTTTTCCTGACCTCCCAATCTTGCTTTGTTATTTCCTGATAGTTGCCGAACCAAACACTAATTGGAGCCAACCCTACTTAATTATTTGAGATCATCAGAGTTCAGGGAGATGCTGAGATTTAGCTAGGCACATGAACTAACCCTTTGAATAAAGATATTCATGGTGACTCACTAATCTTTAAATGATGACAAAACAAACCTCATAGACCAGGGGTATGCAACCTTGGCTCTTTTATGACTCATGGACTTCAATTCCCAGAATTTCTGGGATTGAAGTCCACGAGTCATAAAAGAGCCAAGGTTGCCTACCCCTGTCATAGACCATATGCAGGTAAAGCACATAGCAATAATATAAGAACAGAAATTGATACATTGTATCTTTATAATGTAAGATACACAGGACCAGGGCTAAGTCCTAATATTAATTCTATTCTATTAATATTGCTAAAGGATAAAATGTTGCAATTACATAGGGAGCAATGGTTCTGTCAGGTTTTTTAAAATAAAGTCTGCAATGTCTTAGATTGCAAAGTTAAATAAAATTTATATTGTAGGAAGACATGCTCCAAAGACTCCATTTCTCGAGATGCACATGGATGTATATCCTGAAATAATGAGATTTTATTGAATTTGCCCACCAAGACTGTTGAAGGATGAGCACTGAAATGAGCTCCAGTCCAAGTAGAAACCCCATCAGTACTTAGAATAAATGAAAGAATATAAGTATTTTGCTGGGACAGCCTCTGGATTTTTTAAATAGATCCTTGTGGATTGAATTGACTCATTGTGGAATTCAGCATCCTCAGTCCATTGTCTAATGATCTTTGAATCTATCTGTCCCTAAACGTAACAAGAAAAAAAAAGCCTCTAGAACTCAAAGCTATTTGCGATGTTCTTCTATTATTTTAACCTAAACCTGTCCTTAAAATTAATGACAATAAACCTATGCATGCTAGATTAAACCTAAACCAAAAGGGTAAACTAACTGCCAAATTTGGGTTTCCAGATTGCAATAGAGATATATATGAATATCAAAAGCTATATAGATTTGCAAATTGCTAGCACAAATATGTTTGTCTGCTAGATGTTGCCAGACCAGACAACAATCTATTATGAGTCTCCTTTGCTTGAAACCTGTTTGCTCATTCTTGTTCTAGCCAGGTGCAAAACCTCCAGCATAAATTTCAGTTTAGTTTTCATTAAAGTTATAGATCTATTGTTTTGAGGATTCATTCTAATGTTGGAAAATTACTGTGTCTAATTTCCGGTTTAGCTTGCCCCTAGCACACTCCTATACCTATATCCAGGTCACAACATGCCACTCAGGCCAGCTGGTAAAAAAATATAGATCGATGTTTAGCAAATAAACAGAAATCATAACAACAACAATATAACTGCCAAAAACTGGAAAGAAAGCAGACAAAAATAGAAAAAGGCCTGAACAGCAGGGAAGAATTTGTATTATTTTATTTTAGATCCTTTTCCTGCCTTTATTATTTCTCTAAACAACTCAAGGTGACAAACATATCTAATACTTCTCCATCCTCCTATTTTCCCCTCCTACAATCACCCTGTGTGATGAGTTGGACTGAGAGAGAGTGACTGGCCCAACCAGTGACTTAAAGTATGTCTATGTATCAATAGAGCCACTGGAAACTAAAACTGGGAAAGTTAATATGGACAGTCCCAAAGGATAATCTTTAGTTATATGAGCTATAACCATTTTATACATAGCAGTAGCAAACAGATATAGAAACTAGATGGTCCTTCCTCTGCACAATGAGGAAATCATTTTATCTCCTTTTTAAATAATGACAGTAATTGCCTCTCACGAGCCTGTTATGGCTGTGTTCCTCAACTTTGGCCACTTTAAGCTGTCTGGAGTTCACCTCCCTCTCTGGCTGAGGAATTCTGGGAGTTGAAGTCCACATGGCCTAAAGTTGCCAAGATTGAGTTTGTATAGAATTTTCAGGGTAGCAGAATAATGATATAAGGCTTAGAGCCCCAGTCAACTTTAAAATTAACACCTTAAATTCTTTGACTGTTATTGAAGACCACAATTAGTGGAAAGAATTAGGGAACAAGTATCATATTCTGGTAATCCACTTAATACATGGAAACAGGTCTCCCTTACATCTACATGTATTTAGCACATCAGCCTTAGCAGGCCTGTGACAAGATAATGCTGGAAGATAGAAGTACCCATTTCCCAGCCTCAGTTAACTGTTGTCATGCATCTACCATAACAGTGCTAGAGAATTTTTTTCTTTTTAAATAATCCTTATCTCTTTTTTTTTTGCTTGGATCATAACCCTTTTTGAACTGAGGCGTTCTTTTTTGGATAAGGAACTGAGTTGATTGAGACTTTTTTCAACATTACACATTTATGATCAAAGTATTTCTTAGACTTAGACAGATACATATTCTGTGCCATTTAACCTTTTTTTTTCTAGTGACAAATACCTGTAGACTTTGAATAAGGCTGTTAAACATCCCCATCATTTTGTCTTCTGTGGGTGACGAAACACTTCCCTCCAGAATTGCTGAAACGTAAGCTATTGCTTTTTGCGGAACACCAGTACCTCTGTGTTAGATTCTTTTCTCCATTTTAGGCTGGTTCAGTCTTGCTGTAAGTTTCTGGACAGTATGTGGATGGTAAAGAAACGATAAAGAAATGATAATTTTTCTTTTTTTTTAACTATAAATTGATATAAGGCTGACATGATTTTATATACAGTAAATTAATTTTCTTGATTTCTTTCACCATCTTACATGTTTTTAAGCATTATGCATGTCTATAAGCTTTCTCAAGGTTTTATATTATAACATCTACTATTTCTCTTTTTTAATTTTCAATTTTTGCTTTCCCATAATTGTATCTCATTTTCTTACTTTTACATATACAGTTATGTTTTAGTAATTGTTTGTCCTGTCTATCCTAGTAAACAGGTTATTTTTCTAATTCTTTAAGTTTTCATCTTTGACACTTTTTTTTCTTTCCTCAGCTGCTCTTTATGAGTTGTTGGTTAATTCCAATTAACTCTGCTCCGACTGGCAGAGGAGGTAGTCAGACACAACTTCCAGTCAGCTCTCCTAGCTCTTCTTCTAGATTCTCTGTTGTGTCTACCAAGGCAGCTGTTGTCATGTCTTTAGAAACAGTCCCTTCAAAGCCACCTTCCTTCCAATTTTCACCAATTTTTGGAAGCCTCTCAGAAGCTTCTCTCCAGTGGCCAAAACTTCTGTCCATTAGGTTGCTTGATCTATCCACTTTGCCTGATTGCTGTCCTGTTTTAGATGCCCCCGTTGCCATTTTCCCAATCCTCTTTACTCATTCAGCCTAACCTTTTAAGTTCAGTTGTAGGAGGAGGAGAAAGTTTCCTTCTCCCAATCCTCTTCTTTGAGTTCCTGCTGCTCTGGCCTTTTAGGTTACATTCTGATAGTGTCACATCTTCCAACTTACTCTGACTCTCCCACTTCCAGCTTCTGATAGCACTCTTGTGCTATGGGGCAATTGGGGCTGATGTTGGGTTTTAAAGCCAATTTCCACACTGTTTTTTCTCTACTATTCTAGAGCTCTATAAATCCCTATTGAACTTCTCTTCTTTCCTCACAAAACAGCCAATTTCCCCCTTTAAAAGCCTCACTCCTCATCACTAGTCATGTGATGTCTTAATAAGCATAGGGCCCGATGCATCCTTTCTTCTTCTCAGATGCTACATCTTATACCACATAAAGAACACAAAGAATTCCTAGAACAGGCAGAAGCACTAAGAAAATTATTGTGACCTTTTGATGAAGATAAAGCTTAAATAGTATCCGTTCTCCACAAATGTGCAACTATCTCCTAGTTCAAATATGACTGGTGGTACCAGTACAGAAGAGGTAGAGTTTCCATCAGGATATTGCAGTGCAAGTTTTATTACTTGCCCATTTTGGCCTCCCACCTGATGCGCAAAAAGGAAGCTGCTGATATCAAGACTTTATGATGCAAGTAATACCAATAAAGGAGAATATTTGTAAGGTTGAAATGAGGGGTCCTTGATGCTCTCTGAGCTTGGTTGTTTTCTTGCAGACAGTTCATTATGCAAACTAGGTAACATCATCATTGCCCTGATCGAGAAACAGCCACCCAAACTAACAGTAAACAGCCCAACCAAAGAACCTTTACACCACTCCACCAAATGCACCACTAGAAAAGGGGTGTCAAACTGCCGGCCCATGGGGCTGGATGCATCATGCGAAACTGCACCCACCCCATTGCTGGCAATGCAAAAAAAAAGTCGTGAATTTGACACCCCTGCACTAGAATATAAACTGAGAGCAAAGTCCACTCCTTACTAGCATTGATGATGTTACCTAGTTTGGGTAGTGAAATGTCTGCAAGAAAATAACCAATCTCAGACAGCACCAAGGACCCCTCATATATACTAATGGTCACCACGATGTAAAAAAGATGTTGAGACTCTGGAAAGGGTACAGAGAAGAGCAACAAAGATGATTGGGGGACTGGAGGCTAAAACATATGGGGAATGTTTGCTGGAATTGGGTATGTGTAGTTTAATGAAGAGAAGGGTGAGGGGTGACATGATAGCAGTGTTCCAATATCTCAGGGGCTGCCACAAAGAAGAGGGAGTCAAGCTATTCTCCAAAGCACCTGAAAGCAGGACAAGACGCAACGGATGGAAACTAGTCAAGGAGAGAAGCAACCTAGAACTAAGGAGAAACTTCCTGACAGTTAGAACAATTAATCAGTGGAACAACCTGCCTCCATAAGTGGTGAATGCTCCAACACTGAAAGTTTTTAAGAAGAGACTGGACAGCCATTTGTCTGAAATGGTATAGGGTTTCCTGCCTGAGCAGGGGGTTGGACTAGCTGACCTCCAAGGTCCCTTCAAACAACAACTACTACTTCTTCTTCTTCTTCTTCTTCTTCTTCTTCTTCTTCTTCTTCTTCTTCTTCTTCTTCTTCTTCTTCTTATTATTATTATTATTATTATTATTATTATTATTATTATTATTATTATTATTATTATTATTATTTTGCATATTCATATCATGCTACAAATGACACCAAACATATACTTTCTGCAATTTATTAAGATGTCATAAGGCATGCAACATTATTGTAGCTTCTATCATTGCAGCTGGTTTTGCTGGTCTCTTTGGAAATTCAAAACTTCAGTCATTCAATTCCAGTTCCATGTGGATGCTGTTATTCTTATGAAATGTTGACTACAAAAGTTTCTTTGATCATGTTTCTTTAATTAAGAACTGATGTTTGATTATCCTTCTGTTTGTACTGCTGCTGTTGGCTGACTGAGATAGACTTCTGAAAACTGGGACATTTTCCTGTTTTGGGGCTGCCTGACACCAAATCATCTCCTGAGGAACTGAGAATGTTCCATCATACCACTACATCATTTTTAATTAATATTTGCTCTCACCTTACATTTTTCTTTTGTTGAAAGAGAGGGATTTAATAGTTCAAGTAATTTTGAGAACCACTTTTGAAAGACTGATTAAAAATCAAGTCAGTGAAATATTTTTTTTCCATCTTATCAATTCTTACTAGAGACTTATATTTGTACTTTAGTTTCTCCCTCTAAATATTTTGAATTTGAAAGTGTTTAACTTTGGCAGCATCATTTACCTGTATTTGTTAAATGTATTTGTTGTCTATCTTGCTGTGGGGCTACTCTGGGCAGCTATGGGCAGCATTGTTATGTTCCTATACTTTTTTGGGGTGTGCTAGGTTATACATTTGTTGAATTTATTACCAAGTATACCCTTATGATCTTAACCCTAACCATAGTTTTTATTTTATTTTATTTTAATTCCATTTATATCCCGCCCTTCTCCGAAGACTCAGGGCGGCTTACAAGCTTAGCAGTAGCCTTCATTCTATGTATATCCCTGCTTATTAGGGCTTTCACACAGACACCCCCAAGCGGCATTATTACAAAGTCAGCTTAATTGCCCCCAACAATCTGGGTCCTCAAGAGACCTTTCTGCAAATGATGGGGCTCATTTTTAAAAATATTTTTTCTGCTATTCTTCAGTGAGTGAAATGGTTATATAACAGCCCTCAAGGCCAAATGGGTTAAACATAGCCTATTTAATTATCTCAAATATTGCCTCCACCCAAAGGTTCACATTATAAACTGGGGAGAGGAAATCCTTTCACTTATTAGTTGACATTTTTAACAAATAATCTTGAAGAGTCTGGTGCATTGGAAAATGAATCATATGGCTCTGTGTGGCTGTTAGCTGCCCATCCCTGACGGTGTCGGCCTGCTACTCTAGAGAGGAATGATGTTGGTTCTCTATAATGCCTACATTTAGAGTGCTTCACAATGCAGTTATCACCTATAGGATCTGCCTTTTGCATAATTCTGTTTATTTACACATACAAACACATGAACACACATACACACACATTGGTGGGATTCAAATATGTGAACAACCAGTTCTCTGTGTGGATGCCACTTCTGGAAGTCCATTCTGGGCCTGGGCAACAAAAAAATTAGATACTGGTTCTGCCAAATTGGTGTGAACTTGTTGAATCCCACCCCTGCACATATCCCAATGCAGAGGGAAAAGACTATTCCCACCTGAGATTTGTACCCATACATTATTATAGACATCAGAGGCATCCATGGCAAGAGGTCCAATTAAGATGGTTGACATCTTGACATCTTTTTACTCCCCAGACACCCCAGTAGATATAAATTGTGAGTCTGCTTATGCTCCCTTGTTCACACCAGCTTTCTTCTCTGAAAATAACTACAACAGTAGCAATAATTATGATGAAGTGGTAATGAAAATAAAAAGAGTATTTATATAATTGGCCTTTCACTCAGTTTCAATGTTTTGTCAAGGCCTAATTTCACCGTAATAAAATGATTTTTCATAAAGCAAGGGTTTCATCAGCAGATTAACTAAAAAGGTGGGGGTATGTGGCAATGCTTTACCTGGCCCTGAAAATCAGATTTGAGGCCAATCAGATTTCTTTAGGGAGAGCATCCCATCATGATAATCACTGATTTAGAGGCAGTTTGCTGAGACATTTCTGCAGTAGTGAATTACTGGATTCTCCTTTTAAAAGCCCCATGATCTACAGAAAAATACCAGCTTAAGCCCTTATGTAAACTAATAATTACAGGAGATTAAAAAAGGCAAGTCCAAGCAGACCTTTTTTATGATACCTGAGTAGAAAATAATCTTACACCCACAAAGAAGAAAAAGGGATTTCGAAAGGTTACATGTGAGCCGAGTGTTCATTTATACATCATTTGAAAAGTATCATAAACCCAAAGTGGGAAGGCTTCCATGTGTCCTGCAGGGAAATTATTACAAAACCAATGATCAATATTTTTTTGGTCAGTGCCCAGCTAAAGAATAAAAGAACAAATAACTACTAGAGTACAGTTCAGCAACAGTGTATCCTGGCGTGCACAAGGTGACTTCACAAGTACGGTGAAAAACATACCATTTTCTATTAACATGAGGCATTTACAGCTTTAGATGTTTTCTGGTTTTTGAAAGTTCTCCATTCTACAGCAAATTTTGAGAGGTTTCCCTGCACAACATACCCAAGTCCCCTTCTTGAGGGAAGCACAATCCAATTGCCTCCTGTAGTTCATTCACAAGCTTTTTTGTTTATGCTATCTGTATTGGAAAACAGACCTCTTAAGAAATACTTTTGTGATGTGCATATTACTGAAGTATCCTGGGAGGATTCTCAAATGAATGTCTACTAATAGCACAGCTAAATAGACCCTGAGGGGGTAACTGTCTATCTTTTTTATGATACTTGGAGAAAAGCTGAATTGGAAATGAGCAATATCTATACAATAAAACAGAATTTTTGGGATTCTCCTGTGTTTGCTGAGTTCAAGTAAACAACACCAAGAAATTTTTTAAAAATATGGTTAGGGTAGGATTTTGTGGCCTAACAACAAACCAACAAAAGAACAGGAAAGTCACCTACAAAAGGTTCTCATATTCTAGTTTAGAGTCAGACAGAAATTATTATCCAGAAGGCATACGTAAGGTGCATGCCAGCAATCATTAATTTAGCTTAAAGGTGCTCAATAATGTTATTATGTGTTCTCCCCCTCTCATTTCAGAAAAGCAGCCAAATGGGTAGTAGTCTGGCATCTGTCATATAAGGATTTATAGAAATTCTTTATTTACTGGTAGGAATGGGCAAATCAATCAGAATTGATTAAGAAAGGGCCATTTATTTTACAAGGAAAAATAATAATTGAAAGCATCGAGTAATGGTCAAATGCAACTGTATCATTTCTGCAGTTTTCAACAATTGATGGTGTCAAAAGAGGGACTCATTTTATATTCATAAGCAATTAAAAAGAATCATAGTAAGTTTGTAAATAGGACTATTATAAAAAAAAAACTGGAGAGATAGTAAGATGCTCAAATTAAGATACAACCTGCAAGCAAACATGGTTTTCCATAAGCTACCGAATGAATAGCTTTCACATGAATTGTTTTGTTGTGCTTAAATTATCAGCATTTCTCCTGGGATAATGGAAAACAGAACAATTGTCAGGTGCACTGTCTAAAATTTAAAAGAATTCTCTAGCTTATATGTTCCATTAATGAGGCTGAACTGCATATGCACTAAAGAGGAAATAAAGGCAAGTATTCCATTTCAAGAATTCTTTTGAGAAACAGGTCTGCCATTGGGCTTTGTAGCTTGCCTCTTTTCGAGCGTTGTCCTTTGAAATAATATATATTTCATCCCAAGAACAAAAAATGCAGTTCTACTTTATACTCTCATGAGGGCAGCTTTGTGGTACCCCAGATGGTTCTTCCAGTGGATCAGATTAATCCCATTTAATCTCTTTATAATCAGCCTTCATCTTCCTAAGCAGATAATTAAGGAAAATGGTATAGATCATTGCTGGGCTTGTCTTCCCCCGATGCAGATGTTCTGTGTCATGGTTTATGTAGCACAAATGAATGTTCCCTCTGAACATGCAGGTGGCAAATGAGTAGATATAAGTCATTTTTATTTATGCCTTTAAGAATTGTCCTTGGCAGCTGTCTTGAATCTCCTCATTTATGCTGACTCTGTCGATCAAACTAATTAAGCAAAATCTTCCAAAAAGCAGCCATAGGCATGGGGTTCAAAGATAAATGAGAATATATTCTGATCAAACTATATTATATATAATTATCATTTGGTTCAATGGCACCTGATACAGTCATTACACACATAGGCAGTAATGTGTCTCCTGAAGGGCAAGGATTTTTAAGAAATTAAATTTACTTCGGTACAGCAAAGATTTCAGAGTCAAGATTGATAAATTGATTCCCTCTTCATGTTTCAGATTCCAACTCTCACAGGTTGTTTTTTTCAGTTGTCCATGCTACCTGAGACTGATGGCATTTGGAGCATAGTGGGTTGACAACATCTTCTATAGAGATGAGGTTATGAGATTAGAAACAGGGAAGAAAATTTATATTTGTTCTCACAACAACAATCAAGGCTTTTTTTAAAAAAATTCCATTTATATCCCGCCCTTCTCTGAAGACTCAGGGCAGCTTACAAGCTTAGCAGTAGCCTTCATTCTATGTATATGCCTGCTTGTTAGGGCTTTCACACACACCCCAAGCGGCATTATTACAAAGTCAGCTTAATTGCCCCAACAATCTGGGTCCTCATTTTACCTACCTCGGAAGGATGGAAGGCTGAGTCAACCTTAAGCCTGGTGGGATGCGAACCTGCGCTAATTGCAGGCAGCTGGTGTTACTTAAGGAGGCATTAGCCCACTGCTCCACCAAGGCTCTTTGAACAATGTTTGCCTAAGGTTGTATATGGACTTTAGCAATCACTCCCCCCACAACCCCTTTCTCTTGTTTCTGTCCAGTATAAACTCTAACTAGAAGTGATTCTACATTAAGGGCATAATATGAAATTGACACAATAGCTCCCAAACCTAAACTGGGATAACCATTAGTGATAGGTTCTGACAAAGTCATTGAGACTAGTAAGTGGCCCAGGGTGTCAAGTGATCAAGCCTTTGGTTATTAGAGATATTCTTCATATTCCCAAGGTCCATTCTCATAAACGGATGCAAAAGGCATTACGTAAAGTATGTAGCAAGCCATTTTCCTTGAGTGACATTATCACAGATGGGAAATAAGTACTGATTCAAAATGCAGAGTGACTAAAAAGCCACACTTACAACTGTTCCAGTTGGGACATTAACAACCATAGCACAAAAATAATGCCATCTCAGAATACCAGGACTCTCTAGATATGAAGTGCAAACTGAGGAAAGCTATGTCACAAATCAAAGAAATGCAGCATTTGCCAATATCATTAGAATTCATCCAATTCAGAAAATAAGGTTAACTCATTAATTAGATTAAATAAATATGGACATTGTGTTAGCTACATCTCAATTTAATTACATTTAAATGGGAAATAAACCCCACCCACCCCTCAAATTTCAGTTTTTCCCCAAGCCACATTCAAGATGTCCTGCTTGGAGGATATTGGTTTAATAGTTAAAACAAACTTTTTAAAATTATTCTCTCTGGAGAGCCTCTCCATCCCTCCCAAATTTTGTCCAGCTCCTACCTCTGCTATATTTCACACAGTTGGCTTTTTTGTTGCTAAAAATCTCTTACATAAAATAATAGAAGGGCCTCTACTTTTCCCAGTTCCAGAACACCATGGGTATATTTCTGGCCCAGCTTTAATCAAAAGACAGGTGAAAGAAAAGTCAGCGTGACCTAACCTGCTCCATGCCTAAATGCCTCAAAATAGCTAACAGACCTGAGATAAAGCCAACTTCAAAGTAACTAATATAGGGAAACCTATAATGGCAAATGAGTGCAACATTAACAGAAAAGGCAGAATAAGTATAGCAGAATGCAATTAAATTAATTTGCAATTTAGTGTCCAGCTAATTAATATTGCTAAGTGGTACAGAAGAAAAAAAAATAAGATTCTCCTGGAATCATCTTTTATTCTTCCTTGACATTTCTCTTTGAATATACATTTTCCTAGATCTAATGCTTGGGGAGAAAGTTGAATTGCAATCAGCCAGGTATTGTTCTTTTATTCCAAAGACGAGACGTTTTGAGCCCATTTTGATGTGGCTATCTACATAGAGTCAGTGCTTTTTTTGTAAAAGAAAAAGGTGCCGGAACCCACACATGTCATACAACCCACCTTGCCTACCCTACAAGGTTCCATCCAAAAAAGGTGCCGGAACTCCATTCTGAGCGTTCTATGAGGAAAAAAGCCCTGCATAGACTACATCTATCAATGAAACGGAGAAGTAATATTGATGATACAGTAGCTTGTGGCTGTGCAGAACAATTGGGTGTCTGCATTGCACATTAGGAGAAAAGATTGGATATTGACCCAAGAATAAAAATACAGCACAAGGCACAAGTCTTGATTTAAAAAAGAGGTGTGGGGAAACGTTAGCTTGCAAAGTATTTGGCCCCCATCCACCCCACTTTTTTTTCCAGAACTGACTTTCAGTAATAGAAGTAATAGAAGAGGCATATTAATGTTATCAAATGGGGCCTGCCCAGTTTTAAAAATGGTCTTCTTTCAGGGAACAATGACCTGTTTTCATGCCTGGGGAAGCTGCTCTCAATGAAAGAAATGGCCACAGTAGTGAATATGTTAAGGATTGTATGGTAAATGGGCGGAAAACTTTGGATACAATATAATGTTAGACCAATGGGAGAATATGTGGATTAATGGTTTAAAGTTTACTTTGAATTACAACTTGAAAAAAAAAATGAGGTATTGATGGCATTTCACCCTGGGTAAATTGGCAAGAAAATATAATAGCAGTTCCAACAAATGCTGGAAATGTAATCAAACTCCAGGTACCTTTTATCACATCTGGTAGTCTTGTAAACATGCTAAATCATAATGGATAAATATAATAATGATTATGCAAAAAATACTTAAAATGCAAATATTAATGAGACCTGAAGCCTTTCGTTCAGGTATTATGGATAAATCAACAGAAAAACAATTTGGAACCTTATTTCTGTATATAATGACAGTGACAAGGGTTGTATTTGTCAAATACTGGAAAGAAAAAGGAATACCAACAGTGGAAAAAAGGATTTTGAAATTGATTGAGTTGGCAGAGATGGTAAAGTTAACAGCATTGATTAGAGACAACGCTTTGGACACATTTATAAGAGATTGGCAGCTGTTAATGGAGTTTTTGTGAGCTAAATATAATAATGGACTGTTAACAGAGGGCTTTGAAGTTTAGTTTATTTTGGAGGGTTAACAGTTAACAGCTTTCTTAGCATGAACAGGTATTGGGTCAACTTGATTGACAGACAATACATTTGTATATTTGGGGTATTTGTTAAGAGAATGTGATGTAAGATAGCTCAGCCAAAATGTTGGAGGTGTGGTGGTGAAGATGCAACATATTTTCATATATGGTGGACCTGCAAAAAGGTTAAGGCTTTTTGGATAAAAATTTGGTGGAATATGCAGAAGATCTTCAAGCAAAGGATAAAGTTTTGTCCGCAATTGTTTTTGTTGGGCATAATTACAGATGCTACTGTTGTGGACACTAAGTTGATGCTGAATTTAATTACAGCAGCAAGACTTTTAATAGGTCAATATTGGAAGAAGGAGGAACTGCCGACTATAGAAGAATGGAATTTAAAGGTTTCTGACCTGGCGGAAATGGCAAAGGTTTCGGCTTACTTGAAAGATCATTCGCAAGAACGTTATATTATGGAGTGGAAAAGTGGATTGATTATATCCAGAACAAATATGGGACTAAGATGTTTCATTTAGCATTTGAATAAATTTTCTTTTCTGTTTTCTTCTTTCTTTTCTTTTTATATGTAATATTAATATTGCTTGTAGTTATCTTATATGAGCTAGAGAGCGATAGATTTAATGGTTTATTGTTGTTAGCATATGGATGTTTATGATTGTTCTTTGTTTTTATACCTTGTACTTAGCTCTGGGAAGTCGGGGGGGGAGGGGGAAATGGGGGGGAGGGACAGGGAGGGCTAGGTAGGGGTGGGGGGAGGGGGGGATTGTTAAAGATAAAATCTACTGTAAAACTTTTCAATAAAAAAAGATAGCAATTTAGCAAGCATAGATGGAAAATGTATAACTATTTGTAGGGAACTTATTAGATTTCTTTGAGATAATAGGTATCAGCATTCAATCAGAATAGAGGTTATATATTTACTGTTAATTTTCTTGTAGACATTTCATTATCCAACTAGGCAATGTCTAAGTAGATGTTACTCGTCCCAGCTTCTGCCAACCTAGCAGTTCAAAAGCACGTAAAAATGCAAGTAGAAAAATAGGGACCACTACGGTGGGAAGGTAACAGCGTTCCGTGCACCTCTGGCATCTAGTCATGCTGGCCACATGACCACGGAGACGTCCTTGGACAAGCACTGGCTCTTCAGCTTTGAAACGGAGATGAGCACCGGCCCCTAGAGTCGGAAACGACTAGCACACATGTGCAGGGGAACCTTTACCTTTACCTTTTTTAAGTAGATGATGTTACCCATTTGGGTAATCAAATGTCTGAAAGAAAACAATCAAGCTCAGGGAGCAACCAAGGTCCCCACAGTTCAACCCTGTGCTACAAATACTATTGGTGGTCATCCTAATCAATACGCCACAAGACCATTTGCCATGCTATCTCACAACTCATCTTTGCCAGTTGTTCTACCACCATTCATCATGTGGTGATGAAGTTTTGGTTCTTCAGTGGGTACATATTAGCTCTGCAGCTGACAACCAGATATATTAATGGGTTTATTTAAAGACTGAAACCTGGTCCAGGCTGCCTGTCCCTGTGGGGCCCAAAGTTGCCATCACCATCTTTGTTTTCATACCACTGATTATCTCCCCCTTTGAATTCCCATTACCAATGCTTTCTTTTCCCTTTTAAGCTTCTTTCACTAGGACAGAGGTCCCCAACCTTTTGGGCACCAGAGATCAGTTCCATGGAGAAAGGTTTTTCCACGGACCGGAGAACGCATGGTTTTGTGTGTGCCTGCATCCCACAGATGGGGCTTTGCTTGTTTGTGCGGTCCAGTTGCTGGCATGCCATGGCCCGGTACTGGTCCACAGACTGGGGGTTGGAGACCCCTGCATTAGGACACACATGCTTCTCAACCACTGAAGAGGCCAAAGAAAGTTCCATTTGCTTCATTTCTATGTCCAGTGGAACTTCAGCCTGGCTCTGAATTCATAATGTTAGTTTCCAGTCAAAAAGCAAAAATCACCCTCAAGCCAACCAGGTGCAGAAGCTATTAAGTCTTTCTAGCTACTACAAAAGAAAGACAAAAATCAAGTGCACACTCTTGCACAATGGAGATGGGGGGAGAAATCATGGATGCAAAATTTAATTGGAATTATCCAATCTCAGTGGACTCCACCAAACTTTCACTTTCTAAAATGTTAAGATGCAGTTTACAATTTTTAAGAATGCAAACACTGATGCATATTCTTAAAAGGGGGCACATGAAACAGATTATATTATGAATGTGTATTAATAGCACAGACAAAATTACATATACAAGACTAAATTTGTGTTGATTTTTCGCCTTGATTTTAAATTGGTACAGAGTTGAAGTGAGAAACTGAGCAGTTAGCAAAATGAAAAACTGAGGAAGACTGAAATGGATGGATTTGCCAGCATACCTGCAATAGCAGACAAAATCTGAAATGAAGTATCAGCAAAGAAGCATAATAAAAAGTTCCTATATCAGTTTGCACCAAACAAGAAGTTCCAGCAAAAGGTTTTTTATATTGTACTAATATAAATACATAGGGCACATCTAATATATTTTACCATTGTGCATATCTAACAAAGTGATTTCAATTCTTAAACAGTCTCATTAGAAGTATATTTCAGTGAAATGTATTCAATGCTTTCAGATAACCAGTGTGATCAAATGAATGTACTTCACAAAGTCACAACAGTTACCACTGACTTGGATGGTTTCCAGATCATTCAGAAATATAAAGTTGTTCTGAAGTCATCTGCACAACTTATCACCATGCTTTTGAAAGACCAATGATTAAGAATATACGGTAAATCTAATTCATGGAAATACAATTAAGTGGTGCAGTAGAATATTGTGTTAATATTTTCATAATTGATTGGTTCATAGAAAGAAAGCAGTAAAATGGGAGCTAATATGATTCTCTTTCTAATAATAACTTGTCTAGAGGAGATTAATGTTCAGTCTAATGCCCTTAATCTGAAAGGTCTCCTCGTTAAAATTATAGGCATTAAGCTATGATGTAGAGCCCATCAGAAAACAGGGAATGCTGCATTTCAAACAAGTAGATCCTTTTTCTCATCTAGCACTACACAAAATAAAGAGAACTGAATGCCTTATCAGATCAATAATCATTTCTGAAATATTCTCTATGGCACAAACATCTTTCCATGGGATCAAAGGTCATCTGGTAATGTGAGATATAACATCTTTAGGTTTATAAAATCACCCACCTTCCAATCAGATTTTAGAGAAGATTTAAATTAATCACTGCCTTCATGTAGGAAACCTGGAGACAAAACATGCCCAAGAGCTAACTGGCTGCATGGAATATTTCAATGAAAGGCCATTTCCCTTTGAGGAAAAGATGTATTCTTAAACAGGCATTATGAACCACTAAGGACTATTACATCTGGTCAAAATCTACCCCTCATGACTTCAAACCTACACTGTTCAAGGCAATAACAAAATCATCAAAACAATGTATTTTTTTATTAAAGAGTTTTACAAAAACAAGATTTTACAATACATCCCAAAATCCCACCCATCCCAAACCACCCCCCTTCCCCCACCCCACTTCCCAGAGCTAAATACAGGGTATAGTTATAATAATCATATTCTAGCTAAAGATTATCCATAATATAAAATTAACCAAATTCATAATGTGCTTTAACTCCCCTTTAACATAAATACATACAAAGTACTAACACTAAAATTAATAACAATATCCCTCTAAAATCTACTCATAAGCTAAATGGAACTTTTTAGTCCCATATTTATTCTGAATATAATCTATCCATCTCCTCCAAACTGAAATATATCTTTCTTGTGAATGATCCTTCAAATAAGCAGAAATCTTAGACATTTCTGCAAGATTCGAAACTTTAAACACCCATTCTTCTATTGTAGGCAAACTATCCTTCTTCCAGTATTGTCCCACCAGTAACTGTGCTGCTGTTATAAAATTCAACATCAAATTGGTTTCTTTAACATCACAATCTACAACAATACCCAATAGAAACAATTGCGGAGAGAACTTTATCTTTCTCTTAAAAATCTTTTGAATGTTCTACCAAATTTTAACCCAAAAAGCTTTTATATTTCTGCAAGTCCACCAAATATGAAAATAGGTGGCTTCTAAACTACCACATCTCCAACATTTAGACTGTAAGTTAGGATACATGTTAGACAACTTTTTGGGATCCAGATGCCATCTATAAAACATTTTATAAAAAATTTCTCTTAAATTTTGAGCCTGAGTAAATTTAACATTTCTAACACAAATTACCTCCCAAGTATCCAGCAAAATTGGTTCCTGAATATTTCATGCCCACTTTATCATACAATCTTTAACTAATTCCATTTCTGAGTCCAGTTCGATTAAAACATTATATATCCTCTTTATATGTGCACGATTTAAATCTCTAATTTGTTTTACTAAATTTTCATCTGTAATTGTGATGCCAACCTTCTGATCCAACTTCCACCTAGCTTTCAATTGAGTATATTGAAACCAAGAGTAACTTATGTTTTCTTGTCTTAACTCCTCTAATGATTTAAGTTGCCAATCATTCCCTTCCAATCTAAGTAATTCCTTATAGGAAAACATATCCAAACTCACTCCCATAGATACACCTTCTATCGTGTGTCCAGGAATTCCCCAAATCGGTATTTTATAATTTAACTTATAATAATACTTTTTTTCCAGACACGCAACAAGGCACTTCTAAGAATATGAGATTTAAAAGCCCTATCCACCTTCTTATCATAAAGCAAATATGCATGCCACCCATATACCAAATCCCAACCCTCAAGGTGGAGTATTCTCTTATTAGTTAAGTTAAGCCAATCGCTAACCCATGTCAAGGCCACCGCATGATAATACAGTTCCAAATTCGACTACTTGAGTCTCCCTCTTTCCCTAGCATCTTGTAAAATCTTAAATTTAACTCTTGGTTTTTTCCCCGCCCAAATAAATTTATTAATACCCTTCTGCCATTCATCAAGGTTGGCATCCTTTTTCAATATAGGTATCATTTGAAACAAAAAGAGAAACTTTGGCAGAACATTCATTTTAACAACTGCGATTCTTCCCAATAAAGATAATTGTAATTTTTTCAAATTATTTAAATCCCTTTGTACCTTCAACCATAATGTTTCATAATTATTCTTATATAATTTTACATTTGAAGCTGCAATATAGACTCCTAAATACTTAACCTTTTTTACTATTTCAAAACCTGTTAGTTTAATTAACATTTCCCTTTCACTCATAGACATATTCTTAGATAATATCTTAGTCTTATTACTATTCACCTTAAACCCAGAAACCTTACCATACTGAGTTATAATTTCCATCAAATCTATAACCGATTGTATCGGTTGAGATAATGTCACAACCAAGTCATCAGCAAAAGCTCTCAATCTATAATCATTCTGTTTTATTTTAATTCACTTTATCATAGAAGACTCTCGAATTTTAATTAATAAAATCTCTAACGTTAATACAAACAACAATGGTGATAGGGGGCATCCCTGTCTTGTACCTTTTTCAATTTTAAATGTTTCTGTTAGCCCCCATTAATTATAATTTGTGCAGTTTGTTGTTGGTATATAGCTTTAATAGAATGTAGAAATCCTTCTCCAAAATTCATCTCCTCAACAACTCTCAATAAGAATTGCCAATTCAATTGATCAAAAGCTTTCTCTGCATCCAAAAATATCAATACTGCAGGGACTTGGTTGTTCTTATCCAAATATTCAAGCAAATTTACAATTTGTCTTACATTATATTTCATATACCTTCCTGATATGAATCCCGATTGATCACTATGAATCAATTGTTTCAAAACTTGCATTAATCTATTAGCCAATACTTTAGCAAAAATCTTATAATCTGTATTCAAAAGCGATATAGGTCTATAATTTTTAGGTTGAGTAAAGTCTTGATCCTCCTTTGGAATCAATGATACAAAAGCTGTCCTCCAAGATGGAGGAACTGCTCCTCCAGTCTGAATTTCATTAAACAAGATCTTTAAAGGTTCAATCATTTCAACCAACAACCTTTTATAATAAATTGCTGTTAATCCATCTGTTTCCGGGGCCTTGCCCACTTTCAACTGTTTAATAGCTAAAGAAATTTCCTCTGATGTTATTAGGCGATTCATCTCAAGTTGTTGTTCTTTTGAAAGTCTTGGAAAATGAGCTTCCTGTAAATACTTATCTACATCTAAAACTTGTATATTTTCTCTAGAATATAATTTTGAATAAAAATCTAAAAAACTCCTCTTAATCAGCTTTTGTTGATAGACTTCTTTTCCATTATATTATATTCTATCTATAGTACGTGACTTCTGTTTTTTCCTTAATTGGTAAGCCAACCACCTACCAGGCTTATTAGCATTACAAAAAGTGTTATGTCTAGCATAAAGCAAATTAGTTGCTACTTGGTCAGCCAATAGCATACTAAATTGTTCTTTCAATAAATGTATCAAAATCCTTAAATTATTATCCAATGGATTCAAAATAAAATCTTTCTCTTTAGATTTAATCTCTTCCTAAAGATCTATACGTTTTTGCATTTGCTTACGCCTATAAGCATTATTCATATAAATCAAGACCCCTCTCATATAAGCTTTACTGGCATCCCAAACCATTCTCATCGATGTACCTTTATGCATATTCATAACAAAAAATTCTTTCACATGTTCTCTACATTTCTGCAAGAACACCTCATTTGTAAATAAATTTTCATTCAGTCTCCAGGATCTTCTACTACCATCTTCAGCAAAAAAAACTCCAACCAAACGACTGTGATCTGACAATGTCTTAGGAAAAATCTTAACGTTCTTAACCCTAGAGAAAAGATCAGTAGTAATTAAAATAAAGTCAATCCTAGAGAAGGATTTATGTCTATCCAAAAAAAAGTAAAATCTCTGTCTTTCATATTCCTTTCCCGCCATACGTCTCTTAATTCCAGATCCTCCTTCAAATAAAAAAAAGCTTTAGGCAATTTTGAATTAGAAAAGTTTTTGAAGGATCCCTTCTTATCTTCAGATGGGTCCAAAACTCCATTCCAATCCCCCATCATAATAATAGATTTGTAATCCAATTCAATTAGTCTCTGATATAAAAGTTTAAAGAATTTTTGCTGTTGTTGATTTGGAGCATATAATCCAACAAGAAGAGCTTTCTTTCCTTGTAGCATTAATTCAATACAAACATATCTCCCTTGTTTGTCTGATTCAATTAATCTAGCCGAAAAATATTTTCTTAAATAAATGACCACTCCAGCCTTCTTGTCCAGAGCAAAAGATGCAAAATGTGTTCCCAATCGGGAATTAGCCAGATACTTTTGGTCTTTTAATGCAATATGTGTCTCTTGTAAGCAAACAATGTCATTTTTATGTTGTTTCAAATAATAAAATACTTTCTTTCTTTTCTGTGGTGAATTTAAGCCATTAACATTCCATGTCAGGAACTTCACCATCTTTGGTGACCAGGAGCCTTTGGAACATAGCCTGAAGATCACCTGTTGCTCTCTTTGGACGTGCTCCTCCCACAGGCTCTGAAACAGCCACATCTTGCGTAGTTGGACCAGATACAAGCTTCTGTTTTTGCTCTTTTTCCTTACGCTTGTATGCAGCCCTAGTCATCCTCTGTTCTCTTGGGTCCTCCTTCAACACCAAAGTCTGCTCCATAATCTCAGCCTGCTGCATCTTCTCAAGAGGCAATGGCATTGCCCCTTCACTCAATTGTTTATCTTCTTGTCTGCTTCTGTTCTTTTAACTCGAGGAGACGGTGGTGAGCCTGCTTTAAGGACCTTAGTATAAAAATCCTTTGCTTTTAAAATTGTATCCAACCTGTACCTTGTCCCTGCATAATTCACCACAATTCCATTGGGTATTTCCCATCTAAACTGAATTTGTCGCTTCTTAAGCTCATCGGACAGAAAAGCGAAATCTTTCCTTTTTCTAAGAATTTTTGGAGGTATCTCCTTTAAAATTATAATATCTTGGCCTGCAATTTGAAATCTTTCCCAATAGAAAGCCTGGATTATCTAAGAGAGCACCTGCTGCCAGCGTCAATTTCCCATCGTCCTGTGCGCTCCCACAGGGAGGGCCTCCTCAGGGTACCACCGGTCAAGGATTGCCGACGAGCGATCCCCAGGGGGAGGGCGTTCTCTGTGGGCGCGCCTGCCCTATGGAATCAACTGCCAACGGAACTCCGGACTGCCCCCGACCTTCGTTCATTTCGCTGGGACCTAAAAACCTGGCTCTTTGAGCTATCTGGTCTGGACTGAGGGGTTTAATGTTTTTAAATTGTGATTTTAATTTTTGCGGCTAGACTTAATTTAATTTAATTTTAATTTTATATTTTATTGTTTTTAAATTTTGCCTTGTAAACTGCCCTGAGTCCTTTGGGAGTAGGGCGGTATATAAACCGAATTAATAAATAAATAAATAAATAATAGAATTTCTGGTTGATCTCCTGGAAAAGTAAATCACTACATCTCTAGATAAATTTTTCTGCCTAGCAATCCAGGAATTAACCCTAAATGTCTTATCCATTTCTTTAAGCAATTCTTCAGGTTCACATTTCCAGACAGGAGCCACTGCTTGCACCACTTCCCATTCCAAATCTTATTTAGGATTCTCTTTAAGGCCTCTGATGCACAATGCAAACTGCATATTTTTATATTGTGATATGGTAAGTTCATCTTCTGTTCTATCAACTTTAACCTCTACTCTGTCTATTTTCTGTTCAGTACTGATAATTTTGTTTTCCAGATCCTCCACATACTCCATAACTGAATCCACACGAACATCCAGGCGTTCGATATGTGCAGCCAAGCCCTGGAGTTCAAGCACTATATCCTCCCTCACTTGATTGTTTTGATTAACAAATTCTTCCTTTGTTTCCTTTATTTCTTGCTGTAATACTTGTGTTACTACTTGTGTTGACTGCATCACAACTTGCTGAATGTCTGCCAGTGTAAATGCAGCAGGTGGGGGGGGAAGGTGGTTGTACTGTAGGTTTCATCGAAGTCTGCCCTGCGGCTTGTGGTAAAGGTGAAGAAATAACACTTTTAGAAATTGTAGGGCATCCCCCACGGCTCGCAGCCATCTCTTAAGTTTCGATTTCCTCTTTCACCCAGCAGAATCAAAGTTCAAAAAGAAAAAAAAAGAAAGGAGAAGGGAGAAAAAATAAAAGTTTTTCTCTCAAAGTTCCTACTCCTTCAATAAAAAAAAGAACAAACTTTCAAATATACAAAGTCCAGTACTGGATGGAATCAGTTGCAAATTGTATCTCTTGCTATATTGCAAAATATAACAATTTCCCAAAACAGTCAATTCACACAAGAAAGAAATGTTCCAGCACCATTTTTAATCCATTTCAGTCAGCTTAAAACTTGAAGAAGATAATGAATCTGAGTTAAAGTTAAAATCCAACTTGAAAATTCAAATCCTCCTGCTTTGCTCTGCCTGCTTCTCAAAGAAAAAAAATACTCACAATCCCATCTAAGCAACAGGTGTAGTTGTCAAGTCTTGTTCGACTCCTTTGTGGAGTGAAAGCGTCCTGGGAGCGGAGAAAGCCTGGGCTCCGAGGGAACTCACTCCGTTAGCCCCCAGGCATTGGGGGAATCACCGAGGAGCTCTACCTCTACCCAAACAGGCTTGCCTCTCCCTCTTCTCCTGAGGGAGAGACTTCGGCGGCACGGGACAGCTGATTTTCGCTGCCTCCGCATGCTCTAACGCTTCCCAAGATCGGGCGGCTTCAGAAACGCCGCCATTCGGCACAGCAGCGCTACCAGAAGTCCATCAAAACAATGTTTTGTCCTCTCCTTGAAACAGATGTTGCATTGTTGCTACTATAACACACACACACACACACACACACAGAGAGAGAGAGAGAGAGAGAGAGAAACAAACAAACACAGAGAGTCATATAGGAGCCTTGGTGGAGCAGTGGGCTAATGCCTCCTTAAGTAACACCAGCTGCCTGCAATTAGTGCAGGTTCGCATCCCACCAGGCTCAAGGTTGACTCAGACTTCCAACCTTCCGAGGTAGGTAAAATGAGGACCCAGATTGTTGGGGGCAATTAAGCTGACTTTGTAATAATGCCGCTTGGGTGTGTGTGAAAGCCCTAATAAGCAGGCATATACATAGAATGAAGGCTACTGCTAAGCTTGTAAGCCGCCCTGAGTCTTCGGAGAAGGGCGGGATATAAATGGATTTTTTTTTAAAAAAAGAAAGAATATAAACACAGACTATGGAAAATGATGGCTTTTACATGCTGTCTATAGAGATGTCAACTGTTGTAGGAAAGAATAAGAACAGAGAAATATTTTAGAACTATCTTACACATGATCTGTTCTCTCAAAACTTTGAATTTGCTTCTATAATGAGAACCATTTCTCCAGAATTCTAGAAATTTAACAAGTTTTATGCTTATGGCAGAATTAGAAGAGGCTCATGTCATTTGAACTGACAACATCAATGTTACCAGGAATGAATAGCTGGCTCGGTAGGATATAGAACATAATTTGTCCAACCACTTACTCTGTAAAATGAGAAGTTTTTATCCAAGTAAAGTGAAATTTAGTTGGACCCAGACCTGGAGCACTTCAGGCAATTTGTTGTTGTTGTTAGCAGCTGCAAAGTCATCCATCACAACCCCATGGACCCATCACAACCCCATGGACAACGTTCCTTCAGGCCTTCCTGTCCTCTACCATCGTCTGGAGTCCATTTAAGCTCATGCCTACTGCTTCACTGACTCCATCCAGCCACCTCATTCTCTGTCGTCCCCTTCTTCTCTTGCCCTCAACCTTTCCCAGCATTAGGCTCTTCTCCAGTGAGTCCTTCCTTCTCATTAGGTGGCCAAAGTATTTGAGTTTTAGCTTCAGGATCTGGCCTTCTAAAGAGCAGTCAGGGTTGATCTCCTCTAGGACTGACCGGTTTGATCGCCTCACAGTCCAAGGGACTCGCAGGAGTCTTCTCCAGCACCATAGTTCAAAGGCCTCAATTCTTTGGCACTCAGCCTTTCTTATGGTCCAACTTCCACTGCCATACATTGCAACTGGGAAGACCATAGCCTTGACTATACGCACTTTTGTTGACAGGGTGATGTCTCTGCTTTTTTGTGTACTATCTAGATTTGCCACAGTTTTCCTCCCCAGGAACAAGCATCTTTTAATTTCTTGACTACAGTCCCCATCTTGTAAAGCCGAGGAAAATAAAATCCATCACTACCTCCATTTCTTCCCCATCTATTTGCCAGCAATTGAGAGGGCCGGATGCCATGAACTTGCTTTTCTTAATGTTAAGTTTCAACCCAACTTTTGCACTCTCCTTCTCCACCTGCAACAAGAGGCTCTTTAGTTCTTCTTCAATTTCTGCCATTAGAGTGGTATCATCTGCATATCTTAGGTTGTTGATATTTCTTCTGGCAATTTTAATTCCAACTTTTGATTCATCTAGCCCTGCCTTTCTCATTATGTACTCTGCATATAAGTTAAATAGGCAAGGCAACAGTATACAGCCTTGCCGGACTCCTTTCCCATTTTTGAACCAATCAGTGGTTCTGTGTCCAGTTCTCACTGTTGCTTCTTGGCCCACATATAGGTTTCTCAAGAGACAAATAAGATGCTCTGGTACGCCCATCGCTTTAAGAACTTGCCACAGTTTGTTATGATCCACACAATCAAAGGCTTTAGCATAGTCAATGAAGCAGAAGTAGATGTTTTTCTGGAACTCTCTAGCTTTCTCCACAATCCAGCGTATGTTGGCAATTTGATCTCTGGTTCCTCTACCTCAGACATGTCAAACACAAGGCCCGGGGGCTGGATGGTGCCTGCAAAGTGGTTTCATGCGGCCCGCAAAGCCATCCTGGAAACAGTGAGGGAACGGCCCCCACTGTCTTGGCCCTGGCCCAGAGACCCTCCTTCTGCCAGAGACCCTCAGATCTGTCCCACTCCTGCCAAGGCCCTCATAGGCACCCTTGATGCGAAAGATGTAGAGCTGGCCACGCCCACCCAGTAGGCCATACACACTCTAGCCATGCCCACCCAGTAGGCCACGCCCACCCTGGCCATAACCAACTGGCCCCCTGAGGGCAACCACAATGCTGATGCGGCCCTCAATGAAATTGAGTTTGACACCCCTGCTCTACCTCTTTGAAATCCTGCCTGTACTTCTGGTAGTTCTCGATCCACATACTGCTGGAGTCTAGCTTGTAGGATTTTAAGCATAACTTTACTAGCATGAGAAATGAGTGCAATGGTGCGATAGTTTGAACATTCTTTGGCACTGCCTTTCTTTGGAATTGGAATGTAAACTGATCTTTTCCAATCCTGTGGCCACTGTTGAGTTTTCCAAATTTGCTGGCAAATTGAGTGTAGCACTTTTACTGCAACGTCTTTTAAGATTTTGAATAGCTCAGCTGGAATACTGTCACCTCCACTAGCTTTGTTGTTGCTCAGCTTTTCTAAGGCCCACTTCACTTCACATTCTAGGATGTCTGGCTTGAGGTCAGTGACCACCTCATTGTGATTGTCAGGGACGTTAAGCTCATTCTTGTATAGTTCTTCTGTGTAATTTTGCCACCTCTTCTTAATCTCTTCTGCCTTTCTTAGGTCCCTGCCATTTTGGTCTTTTATCATGCCCATTTTTGCATTAAACGTTCCCTTCATCTCTCCAATTTTCTTGAAAAGTTTTCTGGTCCTCCCTATTCTATTATTTTCTTCTATTTCTTTACACTGTTTATTTAAAAAGTCAATCTTATCTCTTCTAGCTATTCTCTGGAATTCTGCATTCAATTGGGTGTATCTTTCTTTTTTTCCCTTGCCTTTCGCTTCCCTCCTTTCCTCAGCTATTTGCAAAGCTTCCTCAGACAGCCATTTTGCTTTCTTGAATTTCTTTTGCTTTTGGGATGGTTTTGGTTGCTACCTGTTCTACAATGTTGCGAACCTCTGTCCATAGTTCTTCAGGCACTCTGTCTATCAGATCTAACTCCTTCAATCTATTTGTTACCTCTACTGTATATTCAACAGGGATATGATTTAGTTCATACCTGAGTGGCCTAGTGCTTTTCCTTACTTTCTTTAGTTTAAGCCTAAATTTTGCAATGAGAAGCTCATGGTCTGAGCCACAGTCAGTTCCTGGTATTGTTTTTACTGACTGTATAGAGCTTCTCCATCTTTGGCTGCAGAGCATATATAGTCAATCTGATATCTGTGTTGACCATCTGGTGATGTCCATGACGTCTCTTGGGTTTTTGGAAAAGAGTGTTTGCTATGACCATTGTATTCTCTTGACAAAATTCTATCAGTCTGTGCCCTGCTTCATTTTGTACTTCAAGGCCAAACTTGCCTGTTATTCCGGTTATCTTTTGGCTTCCTACTTTAGCATTCCAATCCCCCATGATGATAAGGACATCATTTTTTGGTGTTAGTTCTATAAGGTGCTATAGGGCTTCATAGAACTGGTCAATTTCATCCTCTTCAGCACTGGTGGTTGGGGCATAGACTTGGACTACTGTGATATTGAATGGTTTGCCTTGGATTCGAACTGAGATCATTCTATCATTTTGAGGATTGTATCCCAGTATTGCTTTTCCTACTCTTTTATTGACTATGAAGGCTACTCCATTTCTTCTGAGGGATTCTTGCCCGCAGTAGTATACCTGATGGTCATCTGAATTAAATTCACCCATTCCTGTCCATTTTAGTTCGCTGATACCTAAGATGTCGATGTTCAGTCTTTTCATCTCTTGTTTGACCTCGTCCAGCTTTCCTTGATTCATGGATCTTACATTCCAGGTTCCTATGGAGAAAAAAATCTTTACAGCATAGGACTTTCCTTTCACCAACAAATACATCCACAGCTGAGTGTCCTTTCGGCTTTGGCCCAGTCGCTCCATTCTTTCTGGCACTACTAGTACTAGTCCTCTGCTCTTCCCCAGTAGCATATTGGACACCTTCCAACCTGAGGGGCTCATCTTCCAGCGTCATATTGTTTTGCCTTTTGGTACTGTCCATAGGGTTTTCATGCCAAAGATACTCGACTGGGTTGTCATTTCCTTCTCCAGTGGATCACGTTTTGTCAGAACTCTCTGCTATGACCTTTCCATCTTGGGTGGCCCTGCAGGGCATAGCTCATAGCTTCATTGAATTACGCAAGCCCCTTCGCCATGACAAGGCAGTAATCCATGAAGGGGCTTCAGGCAATAGAATGCCTAAAAGTGCCAACTTTTGATGGAAAATCAGTTGTAGGGAATAGGGCAAGTTTTTACTTATTTTCTTTTCAAGTGTCTAATTTGAACACACAGTAAGGAGGAAATAAGAACTGTTCATTTGATTTGTATTTTGTCAGTTTATGGAATTTGTTCCACCAAAACCCAATGAACCCAATTATTATTTGAAAGTCAGACTTTGGGGTTGTTTCTCAGAACCCCCAAAATGTGAAAGTTAAACAGACAAATTTCCAAAAAGAGTTATATTAGGGAAAAGTGAAAATAATATAGTACAGTAGAATTGTAAAAAGCATATATTTCAGCAGCTTGCAGAAGAACAGTCATGTGGATTTTCATCTGATTTTTTTTCTTTTTCTTTTAAACAAAATAAGCTAGATGAGCTAAAGCAAAGTTTATGATTTGATATTCATCCATTGATCTCTAAAGTGAACATTCAGAGCCTGCCATGTCCCATTGATAATAATATGAATAATAGATATATAATACCCTGGCTGAAACATGATGAGCTGTTCTCTGTGTGCAAGAGGTTATTTTCATAGGAAAATGATCCATGACTAACAAGATACCTCTCCCTCCATTGGACATCCTATATATGCAGAAGAGAAATAAAAACCTTCAAACCACCTGCAGCTGTAACACCTATAAGCAAAGACTCAAGGACTTTAGAGATTAGTTCCAAATTGTAATTTTGAATGGAACAGTAGGGGAAATGAGTAAAAACACAGGAAGGATTCATGTTAGCTCTATTTAATCAAGGTAACATTTACATTATTTTTTTCCTGGTCATCACAAATCATTTTGGTTAATCAACAGCCACTTTCTTGGAGTGTAGCTTCTGTCATCATTCTAAATGTACAAAAGTCTTGGTGCACAGTTGATTTAGAAAAATACCTCTTTGGACTGTAGCAAGCATGATCGGCAGGCACATGGCTGCTGATGGCACTTGGCTAAGAAAGTTGGCCTCTTTCAAGCATTTGGTGTTTACAGGTACCAAAAGACAGCCCGACAGAATTCAAACAGTCAATCACTGTACAGCATATGGCACTATTGTTGTCATTGTTTTTACAGCAGAAAATCTCATATGTGAGATTTGGCCAGCCCAGTGACAGCTCTTTCCATGAGACAGTTAAAACAGCAAAGCTGGAACACATGCCTGCATTCTGCTCTATTGTGCTTTCCCTGTCAAAAAATATTTCTCTTTGTCACTGGTGGGCTTCCGTTCTGCTGTGCCACTCTCTAGTGTTGGATGCATATTGAACTTTCTGGGAGGTGTCTTTTTTTTAATTACCTATAGTAACTAGCCTAAAACAGAATGAACAATCCAGAATCCAATGCAGGTCAGAACCAAAGAGCAAAAGAAAATAGCAATAGCAATAACACTTAGACTTATATGTTGCTTCAGTCTGGGTCCTCATTGTACCAACCTCGGAAGGATGGAAGGATGAGTCAACCTTGAGTCAGTCAGGATCAAACTCCTGGTAGTGAGTTGAATTAGCCTATTAGATCTAAACACAATCTGGAAATCAAAACTGTCTTAATTTCCTCCTGCTCCTTCTATTTCTTATTTGCTTGGATTCTGAATTTATTGTTTTCAGGGTAGAAATGGTCAAATTACTTTTATTCACCTGCCTTTTATTTCCTGCAGTAGAGAATGTCTTAAATCAGTCCTTAATTTCCAAAATAGCTTCTTTGTTATTGCTGTGTTTCTGATAAAATATAGAAAAGTATAGTATTTGGGCATGTTTCAGGAATGGTAAGGAATGGGGAAATACATTATTATTACCTTTCTTGATTCTGTGAGGGTTTTCTTTTGGGCAAGTTCTTGTTTCAAGGAAGATCTGCTCTTCATTGACAAGAAGAGAACCTGCCTGACAAATTTCTCCTCTCCCTCTTTCCCCCTTTCCCCCCCCCCCAAGAAGTCAACTCACAGCTGTGACATATGTTTAGTAAGCCTGATGATATTAAGCTTGATATTACTTCAGTGGAACAGCTTAGCTGCTTTGCTTGTGGCAAAACTGATTCTTCCTTCAATAAGAATTGGAGGCACATCACAGATGGAGATTATCCAGCAGCCATGATGACAAAACAGATGGGACTTTCCACCAACTGGAGAGTGTATTCACTGCCTTTGAATACTGCAAATAGAGAATATGGAAGGACACCATCATTTAAAGCATATGAGAGGCTGTTTTATTTAACGGTTCAGAAGTCTAGTATAAATTCTGTCACTCAGCAAGCGTGCATTGTATTTTGAAATGGATAATAACATTTGCTTATATTTTATCCCTACAGTGAATCACCAACTCCGTTCAATTTACAAACGGCAATATGTGCGTTAATTGTAGGCAATATATTTCCGACAGACTTCTCTGGCAGAAAGGGTGTGTTGTTTCAAATCTCACATAAAGCAACATATTATTTTACGTATTAACATAAGCAACATGACTTTCTTTTGAGAAGGATTTGAATTTCAATACATCCTGCTGGCTTTAAATTGCTTGGTATTTTTTAAAGGACTGTTTCAAAATGTTCTAACTACTTATAGCACCCAGAGAGGGAGATTCCATGCCTGCCAATTAAAAAGAAGCAGCAGTGATTAATGAGAAAAAGTTTATGAGGGCTAAATATTATGAAAGCAATAGAGAGGCATCTGACAACTGCCTGATGTTCTACTATCATGATTTCTAATTATTCCCTCACTTTTAATTATTTTTCATCTTCATCTTTTTGGCCTGTTTGCTAAATTCTTCTCTTACTTTACACCCTATAGCTTCACAGATCAACCTTTGCTGTGAACCCAGACTCTGCAAAACAGAATATTTGGTGGTTAGCAAGAATAATCATTTATCTTAGCAAAATGTCAAGATATCCTCCATTAGTCAGTAATAATGATTGGCACTGTAATTTTCTAGGCAATAAAGCTGATTAACATACTTCACTCCAATCCAAAACTTGCTCATGCTTGTTTAGAGAGAGTCATTTAAAATCCTCATGCATCAGAAATACAACTCAGAATCTGAGAAAGAGTAAAAACATAAAGCAAAATGGGTGGAAAAGTCCCAATGAAATCAGCTGACAGGCATTTAAATGAAAATGCATTAGGCTTTGCTTTTAAAGTAGGCTTTAGAAGGAATCATCCCAGGGTAGTTCCCATTAAAGTCCAAAGAGATGTAATTTCACAAAGACAACCACCCACTCACCCCCACACAAATGATTTGAATAAAACTTAAGTAATGAATAAAAGTTGAGGTGAAAACATACCTAAAATTATGGGGGGAAATTGCAGGAAATGCCATACTGATGAATATATTCGTGACTTTGCTTCCTCTCTGTCTACTTTCTGAAGCTTTTTTGTCCATCTAAAGTTGAATTAGCCAGGGATATGGCTCTTTGTGGGTAGAGGTTCTTCTCTGAGCTTGTGGGTTCCAAAATGTTCAGAAACCAACCCACAAGCTCTGAGAATGAACCTCCACTCTCATCCTACATCCGAGCTACAGATATTTGCCACCATCACATATGACTCTTTTTCCAATTGGATGTAAATGGGATCCTGCTGAGGCTTCCCTCTCTTAAACTCCAAACTGAACTACTGTAAGTAATACTGTTTTTCAAGAAGGGTACAGGGCCAGGTCTTCAGGCATATAGACTTCCCAATTTCTTACAAGATTTTCTCAGAGTTAATCTCACTTAAGTATTTAAATCTTTTTTCTCATACAAGCCATCCCAACAATTTTACATTTCTCATATCTTAAAACAAAAACAAAAAAGAGAAAGAAAAAAGAAGGAAATAGTATACTACTTGAGAAACATGTCCCCCTTAAGCTAAAATACATTTATATCCAGAATTTTTATATTCTTTTTAACCATATTCAAACAAATGTTTAATCTTTAAATAATCTATTTAATAAGTCTAATCATCTAATCTTTTAAATCTATTCAAAACATTCTTATTAATTGAAATTTTCTCAAAATCAATTGCACTTAAGTATCTAAAACATTTCCCTTGTATAAGCTATCCCACCATTTTTATATTTCCCAATCCTAAAAAAATACTATGTTACTTGAGGGGCACATCTCTCTTAAACTAAAATTCATTTATATCCAGAATTTTCTATTTCTTTAACCATATTCAAGCAGGTGTTTAATATTTAGACATTCCATTTTATAGATCCCATCATCTAATTTTTTTAATTTTAACTTTAGACTCCCCCCCAAACATCTTTCCTAATCAGTATGCTCTGTTGGACCAGAAGATCTTCCCATAGTCTTGTAGATGTTGTTGTAGGTACAAGAGATAAGTCAAGTAAGACATTTTTGCAGGAATGTTTCACCCCTTTGTATACATTGAAAATCTTTTTTCTTTTTCTCTTTCTTAATTTTTCTTATCTTTTTTTGTCTCTCAAGTTCTTGTAGTTCTCCTGACAGTTCTATAATCCATTTTGTCAAATCTTTTTTCTTGTCCTCAGACTTATTTTGCAGTCTTGAAGTGTAGGTTACCTTTTCCATGTCTGATATTTCCTGCAAATTTTTCTCCACCTGGGTTAAATCATAATTCCTTTCATTGTTGGGTTCCATCTTTAAATCTCTTCCCTCTGGTTTATGTTCAGTTGTCTGCTTTATTTGATTGCTCTATTTTTTGTTTTCTGAAAGTTTTTTTATTGTGAGGTTAAATTGAAGATATGTTCATTTATATTTTCAAAGTTTTTAATTTCCTTGTGGTTTGAAGTCATTTTCATTTCTATTAGTTGCAACATAGCATACATTTCCTCCTGGAAAGTAGTTGTTTTTTCTTGATATGTTCTTTCTACAGATCTCTGATGTTCCATGAGAGCCAAAAATCAAAGTTTTCCTTTCTCTGCAAACAGCTTTAGAGTCACAGTTCAATAAGTATTTGTAATCCAGGAGGATCAGTTTTTCCCCCTAAGGTTTATGGTTCTTGCTTTGTAGATAGCCCAAAATGTTTTCTTTGTTGCAGCCATTCTCTGTTTAGTTAAAACATTGAAGGTCATAAAAAACAGGTTATCTTTTTCTGGGCTTTCTGCCAATTCTTGTATCAGAGCAACTACAATTGTATATTTTCATCCACCACTAGATGTCAGGACCAGTTCATTTTTCAGTTTTTAAAACAGACAATTACTTTGTTCTGTTTTCATCAATAATCTTTTGAAAAAGAAAATCTTAACTAATTCCATCAGTTTCAAACTTATCCAGATTTAAGACTTATATTCATTTCATTTCAATATATTTCTGTCCCCCATAAAAGTTTAATTTACTGCTTCTGTCTGTGGGAAGGTAGAACAAAAGCCCCCCTCCTTCTCACTCTCAGAGGGTTTTTGCTTCTTGGGTTTTTTTCCTCAGGAAATCAATTATCAAGTAGAAGAGAGAGAATCGGTATTCTTACCCAGTTCTAAACACGTTTATGATCAAGCTTAGATTAGTGCTTCTTGGCTTTGGCTGCTTGTAGCTTGGGCTAGACTCTGAAGTGAAGCTAGCCTTTCTTCTTCTGGTTTCTGGAGGGCTTTCCCTGGATGACTGGATTGACAGCCATCTCTCTACAGTCAGGGGGCCACCCCTCCTTCTTTGTCACCTCTCTGGGCAAGTTTAGGCCCATTTAGGGTCCCCAAACAGAATAAAAAAAATCTGCTGTAGGGTGTGAAGCCTTGCAATCTTTCAGCTACTTGCGCTACTGCGAAAAACCAGAAGCCTCAACAACAGTTTTCTGATGATCCAAATGTTCAGTGAATTGTGATAAAGGGAGCAATGAATATTTCATTCTATTTTCCCATTGTTTAAATTTCTAATATACTTTTCAGTGATAGTCTATTTTAAAATGCTGTCTTTTTATCACATGACATATGTCTTATTTATTCTAAGTATTCTAATCCTGAATATTTCATTTGTGTAAACTTCCTTACCTGTTAAAGAATATTCAACAATCAGCTTAATCTGCAGACATTTTTAAAGATCAAGAGTGAAAATAATCTAGAAGGCAAACACAGCTCTGGTTTGTATTGAGTTACACCTGAAAAGTGAAAAATTGATAGTCACCCACAAAAGAAAATGTGGTCCTGGCTTCTTTGTACAATTTTGCACAAGATCGATTTGGTCCAGTCTTTTGAAGCTCATTCTTTGATGGCAAAGTGCAAAATTGTAGTGATTTTCTGATTTTACCTTCCCTTCTTAAACCATTATTGAACAAATGAAAAAGAAAAAAATGGTTATGTTGAAAAATTTTTATCTTTTCATTTCAGGAAGGAAAAATGTTTAAGGCTGGTTTATGTTGCTACAGCAGGACTGGAAACTGGGTCCTTGAAAATTTTTTTTAAAAAATCCTGATCTGTAGAGGCAGGAAACTCTTGAACAACACAAACATCAAGAGTACTTAAAATGAAGAACCTTCATTTTTGCAGTACTCAAATCCAACCTTGTATCTCATCTTGTCAGTGTGATCTTTAGATATTCTTGGCTCAACTCATATTTCTCCTTTTCTCTGCACAGGGTATCATACATGCAATCCCTAACGCATGCACTTTTTATCTTCCAGTCTTTTATTGCAGTCCAAGTCCACCAATTGTTTAAGGGTAGTTTTTGAGGAAAATGCATCAGTTTGATAGCAATATCCAACAATCCGCATAATATTTAATTTCATGATTAACACACTTTACTATTGATTGCTATTGTCATGATTTATGCATTTACTGTATAAAATACTTGTTTGGAAAGATCTCAGCATGTATGTTTGTGTGTCATGGTTCTGACAGCTGGAAAGATCTCAATATGTATGTGTGTCATGGTTCCGACAAATGAAACTTTTCAAACAACTTCGAGGCATTGTTTACCTTAAAGAACCTTTATTCGAGTAGCATAACATTGGCATGTGTACATAGTCGAAGCCAAAATCTGAATTCCCCTCCCCTGAGCACATAGTATCATAGCACAATTCCCTCCTCTAATTAACAGTCATAAATCACATTTTCTAATTAGTTTGAAATGCAGGCTTCCCCTCCAGTTCTCCAGCCCACCAATTCTTTATCATCTCTTATTTCAATAACTTTGGTTCACATACTAGGTTCAGTATTGTTATGTCTAACTAAACTCCCATGCACCTCCCCCCCCAGTATCATCTAATTCTAACTCTAATTCTAAGAGTAAAACATAAGAAGGAAAATGGCTGCATCTCCATAAGTTGTCAAATCAAGAACATCCAATGTTAGCAGTGTTGACATTGTGTGTGTGTGTGTGTGTGTGTGTGTGTGTGTGTGTGAGTGAGTGTACACACACAAATACATATATACATCTGGTACATTTAGTACTCAATATGTATATTGCTAGTATTGTTCATTGCATCCATGTCTTCCATGGCACATTTTTTTTACAGTTTGAGAACCATTAATAAGACTAGCTTTGTAGAATGACTATCTGAAAACAAAGCAAAATAACATTTTATTCTATTGTTGAATTATGGCATTGCCAAAAACTCTGAAGTTATCCATGAAGAAAGGAATGTTAGAAGCAACTCCAAGATATGTAGAAATGCAAAAAGTTTAAAAGTATCCCCCTAAGGTGGTAAGGACCTCCCAAATGGACATCTGAACTTTGAATTTATCTTGATTGTTCCTTGAATGTTAGAATATTTTTAACACAAGAGTAGAATATATTCAGTTGAATGGATAGGAACACTATCTGCTGATTTTCCTGAATATACATGAAAGAAAGAAAAAATAAGCATCAGTTTGACTGAATGAGTGTGAGCAGCTATTGAGTCATTTGGGCTTATTATCTGCAACTGATGATCAGAAGGTAAATAAGGGCACACAACCTAAAGCTTCAAGACTGGTGTGTAGGTCCTAAAACTCTTTTAAAGTTTCCATAAAACTTTAGTTTTCAATGCAACAGACTGAACAAAGACCCAGGTAGTAATCATATTACTTGTGTTTAATCCATTTTATTTTGATTAAATTTATTTTTCCTCTTCCCATTGTCATCATGGTTAGTCTATCCCTGCTTTCTTTTCAGTATGAAGGCCTCAACATAGTATTCAAGGATTAAATGTGGCCTTTGACTAGGCTTCATTTTACACCTCAGTTTGATGGTTCAGGGATAGATCCTTTAAAAAAAATGAGAATGGTATGATGAAGGGCAAAGAAATAGAAAGGGGAGCAGGAGATATACTAAACAACAAAAAGTAAACCAGAACAAGGACAGAAAGAGAAGAAAGCAAGAAGTAATGAAGAAGCCTAAGAAGCCTGTAGTAAGTAATGAAGAAGCCTAAGAAGCCTGCTCACCTAGCAATTTGAAAGCATGCAAATGCAAGTAGATAAACAGGTACCACTTCGGTGGGAAGGTAACAGCATTCCTTGCAACTTGACATATAAATATGCGGGCCATATGACCACAGAAATATCTTTGGACAATGCTGGCTCCCTCGGCCAAGAAACAGATGAGCACCATCCCCTAGAGTTGGAAATGACTGGACAGGGAAACCTTGACCTTGACTTTTGATAGTAACATAGAAGGCAAAGCTCAAGAGGAAGCAGAAACAGAAGTTAACAATGGATGAGGAAAAATCATTACTCTATAGATAAGAGATGAGACATGATAAGTCATACAAAAACAAAACAAAACAAAAACTTGTATAAATTAGTAAGGTTTTTTGGGAGTGTGTGTGTGTTGAGCTGTATCTTTCCATGCCCAAGATGTCTCAAAATACTTAGTATCTAGTCTCATCTTCTATAGTCACAATAAAAATAATAATGAAAATGAGGATGTTACTCATCAACTTGATATATATTGGGAGACTAAACTCTTTTGGATTAAGATACTGCATTATATAGATTTCACCAAGGATTACATCTAGCACTCATTACAGAATTTATAATGAATCACAGATGGAACGTTTTGACAATGCATAGCATAAATTCAGTACACTGTAAAATCTATTAGTACCCCTTAACAAGGTTTCCTCTGAACAAATGATTAATTTATAAAGCAACAATGGATATGGATATAAAACAACAAAACAAATATGTAACTAAAGTAAATCATCTGCCATGCAATTATGCTTTATAAATAATGATTCTCAGGACAATTTTAAACAGAAAAGATCTATTCCTGCTAATAACTCAGAAGAACTAATATGTAGGGAAGAAATATAATTCAGATAATTAACTATCTAGGATTCAAGCAACAAGAAATGAGTTTGATTCCCATAGAGTCAGATCCGATTAGTATTTGGATGAAAAATAAGTAAAAAAAATCCTGGAATTGAGATTTGGGGCTAAGTGGGAAAAACGTCCTGAAAAGAGCCAGTGGCAAACCACTTTAATAATATTATTGACAAAAAGCATTATTTGTAATATACCCAGATATTTGCCATAGACTAAGAACATGAAAAGATACCTTCTCTCAAGTTTAGAACACTAGTCTACCTGGTTCAGTTTTACCTAGGTTGACAATTAGATTTCTTTAAAATTTTAGACAAGAATCTTTCTCATTCTATTTTGAGATGCCTGGGAGCAATTTGTCTAAGCAGTATCATTCTTGATATCATGTCTCTTCCCTAGAATATATTCTGTCATCTTCATCCAATTCAGGAGTCATTAGGAAACCCACTTATTCTTCATTTTACTGCACTTTTTTTAAATGTAACTTTAGCTCCCTTCATCTTGGTGGACACAAGTTAAGCTCTTGATTTTTTTTAAAAAAACATATCATTTTCTATAAAAACTTTTTTTATTAAAAAAAAACCTTTATAATATATTTGAGGCATCTTAAGAATATCAAAAGGGACACGGTGGCTCAGTGGGTTAGGACGCTGAGCCTGTTGATCAGATGGTCGGCAGTTTGGCAGGTTGAATCCCGAGTGCCGCGTAACAGAGTGAGTGCCTGTTACTCGTCCCAGCTTCTGCCAACCTTGCAGTTAAAAAGCACGTAAAAATGTAAGTAGAAAAATAGGTACCACTCCGGTGGGATGGTAACAGTGTTCCGTGCACCTTTGGCGTCTAGTCATGCCGGCCACATGACCACGGAGACGTCCTCGGACAAGAGCTGGCTCTTTGGCTTTGAAACGGAGATGAGCACCGACCCCTAGAGTTGGAAACGACTAGCACGCATGTGCGGGGGAACCTTTACCTTTACATTAAGAATATCAAACCATAAGGAACATCCTTCAGATCAGAAAATGGTGCCAATACTTGCTGACCATATCCATAAGCTTGATATGGTATGTATATTATATTGCCAAAATACAATTAGAGTAAATTGTAGAAATTTGGATCTGCTTTCTCAGTGTGCACGCACAGTGACCTCCTTATCTCTTCATTCTCACACACCTCATAAAGCGTCTCTGCTCTTGATGGTTGGAAAACCCTTCTGAATTACATTACTAACCTGTAGAAGGAAAGCTACTAATAATTGCAGAAATGGGGATGTTTTTCTAGACAATCTGTCACAGCTTGATCCAAGCCAGTTTGCCAGAGGGGATGTATATTTCCACTCTCTATAATGCTTTGTATTATGCCAGTTATTTCTTCCCCTGATAAAGATTCAAAGATTTCTTTCAACTTGGCACCCTTTAATCTTTCTGTCACCAATGCTACAGGGCTTTCAGAATTTCTTTTATATCAGTGGCATCACCTCTACTTTTCATTTGTGGCCTTATATGTTCAAGTGAACAGATGTTGTTCCAGGGCAAAATAAAAAGTTTTATAAGCTAAATATTGGCTTAGAAATTGACTAGTTATATCTGAGTTAGCAAGATGAACTTTAGATTTATATTATATGTTGAATGGATGACAATTTAGAAAGATAAACTAATTTAATTGTCATTGGGTATGAAGAAGCAATGGGGATATTGTGAATGGATTTGGGGGCTATAAAATCACAACTCTCTTGCAATACCATGGGAGAGGTTCTGCAAAATGGGGAATGGGCAAAGAAATGGGTAATGCAAGATTAGGTAATCATGCAATACTCAATACTGGTCATTCAAGTGATGCTGTGTTGGGAAGTTGTCTGAACAGGGAAGAACAGGTTATGGCTCAGTCCTGCTAAGAATGAGCAGCTATAGGTTCTGGATCTCCACACCCGGGAACTGAAATGTTTGCATCTTTGATTCTGGATGGGATGACACTGCTGCACTGAGACTTAGTGCAGAATCCAGAGGTCCTCCTGGTCTCACAGCTCTGGCTCAAAGGCAGGAGGCAGCAATGGTGCGAGGGAAATTTGCCTCTGGATAGGCTTCCAGTTGTGATTCAAGGTGCTGCTTATGACCTTTAAAGCCCTACACGATAGGACTTGATTACTGGTGGGACAACCTACTCCCAAGAATTTATGCCCAGTTCAGTTGCTCCCATGGGGGAAGCAAATTCCAGGTTCCCTCTTTAAATATTGCTATCTTATGGGACCTACAAAGGATGCCTTCAATGGTTGCTCCTGTTTTCCAGAATGATTTTCCCCTGGTTATATGATGGGCCACCAGTCTGTTTGCCTTTAGAAAAGCTGTTAAGACCTGGCTTTTCCACCAAGCATTTAGCTTGTTGAATGGAGTCCACTTTGGGTGTATATGTAAAATCAGACATGTCTGGTCTCATTTTGCATTTCACAATACGTTTATAGACTAGGTTTTATAACTTTGGAAGATTTTTGTCCCTTATTTGCTTTTGTTGTGCACTACCAAATTACCTTGTTTGAACTGGGCAGCTCTATAGATCCAATAAATAAATAGCTCAATCAATCAATCTCTGTCAAAAAGGTAGATAAACAAAAAAAAACACATCAAACTCACAAAGAAATTAAACAAAAAGGCAATTATTGGTCCCTCCATTATGGATTCAGGCTCTACCCATCAGTGGCATTTGAAAAACTCCTAACAGACTATTTTGGTAGAACATGGAAAAGGAGAAGGAGAAAGTTTAATCCTCTTTCCATTTAAATGAAAGAGGAGGAAGAGGAAGAAGAGGAAGTTTGGTTGACTGCCTTACTTTGATAATTTATCCTGGAAAAATGATAGAATTTATATTATATAATTATATTAAATAATTATATTATTTATATTACAGGAGTGATTATATTGTACATTTCCACCTAACACAAGCTTAGGAATAATGTATGTACAATAGTTACTAGCATTCCACATGTATGAGAGTTAAAGTCTTAATCATTATAATCAGGGCTTTTTTTCTCATAGAACACTCAGAACGGAGTTCCGGCACCTTTTTTGGATGGAACCTTGTAGGGTAGGCAAGGTGGGTTGTATGATATGTGTGAGTTCCGGCACCTTTTTGTTTTACAAAAAAAGCACTGATTATAATGTGTCTGTAAAAATCACACTATATTACAATTGCTTAACTTATCATTCCTATACTGGCTGCATGATGCAGTGAATTGAATGTGTCATACTCTTGCACCAGAGTAATTACCGCTATGAATATCTTTGCCTTCATATCAATTACTAATAATAGCTCTATTGTCAGATCCTTTGGCCTTTTGACACAATAGTGCTCTGAAATAATTAAAGATGAAGCCAGCAATGCTTAATAGCTACCACAGTTCTGGGTTTAAACCTTGTTACTCTTGGCAAGGGTACAATGAGGCTTCCTCTATGGCATAAGCAAACTTAATCTATACATATTTAAATGATGCTTAAAATCCATGGTGCTGATGCTAAACTGGATAACATAGCAGAGCTGTCAGTCCACTAATCATTTGCTAATCCCATTTTGGGCTTCCACATGCCATCTTGTAGCTTGATGTATCTGTTCTGCTTATGTAAGAACAGACATATCAGGCTGACTCAAGGGTTTTTGCAGCCCAAGGCAATCTATGAATGCTTGGAATATCTCTAGCCTCTTTTTTAATTAGTTTTCCAATATTACAATAGTATCTTTAAAAAGCAATGTGGTGTCTGGGTTACAATAGTTCCATTTCAGACAAATACATATTATTACAAATCTCCAAATTGTTGTAACCAATACTTCCTCTCTCTCTTTTCCTTTAATACATACTATCTCTTATCTAAATTAACATACTTCTCATTGTTATCCATCAGTCATTTAATAGTTTTCTTATATTTATCAATACTTTAGTATATTTTATATTTTAACATTCCATTTTTAAAACATCAAACACCTTATATATTTTTCTAGCTTTAATTTTACATTGATATTAAAATTTAATGTTTAAAATTTCCTCATTTTCATATTGCTAAATAACCTCCTTTCCCTTTACACAATTTTCTCCAATACCTAGTAATGTAATACACTTCTTATTTATCTCATTTCCATATTAATATTAGTAGTACAATATTAGAATGGTAGTCATTAGGATGCCAATTGCAAGGAGGAGAAAGAGGAGGAGGACAATATAATATTCTTATTTCTCATTTATAGTTTCCACATATTAAAAATTAACCAAAATTTCTTCCGTTTCCACATTTAATACATCCTCTCATGTCACTACATCCAAGTATATTAGTTACATTCTATCATTCTTAACATATATACATCTTAATCCATACCATTTAAAGAATTCAATATTTCAATGTTAGTATTCATACATCCGTGTTTTATTTTATTTTATTAATTAGTCAGTATTTTTATCTACTCATCAAAACAAGCTCTCATAATCCAAGTACAATCCTGTCTATTTTGGTATTATCTATTTCAGGCCTCTTAAGAATGTCCATATTTCTTCAATCTTATTCTTGCTTTCTTCCTTTGCCGTGTCATTTTTCGCTTCTTTGCCTCAGGGTCATCAAAACATTCTTGTGTTGTTATATCATATTGAAGTGGCTCTCCAGTCTCCACTTTTGAAGGATTGAGGAGTCTGTTAATAGCACCAAATCTTCTCATTATTTTCACTTCTTGATATAATTGTCCTGGTCTGAATAATTTTTTTTCCACCTGTTTCCCATTATAATCTTCAAAAGTCTGTATTTGTTGAATATTTAATTCTTCTGCCAATGTATTTGATTGTTCAATTTCTTCTGTTAAGTTCTGTCCCAATAAAATATTAGTTGTAGTCACAGTTTGAGTTTGTTTCTTCAAGATGCTTTCTAATTCTTTTCCAAAAGCTCTTATTTCATCGCCAGCTGTAGAAAGGAACTGGTAAGTTTGGTAAGTTTCCATAGTGAAGTTTCACATCTGGTGTTCAAGGTAAATCTTATCTTGTTTTTCTAAAAAAATTTCTTGATTTTTTTAAAGAGAAAGTCAGATTGCAATTTCAGGTTTAGCCACTGGGTGTCCCCCAAGTACTTTGAAAATTCTTTTCTTTTAGTCTGTTTCTTTTTTCAATGTTTCTTTTTAAAAAAAAAAAAAACACCCCTGGGCTTGCTCATCGCTTATTTGAAGGGAGGATTGAATTCCCCCCTCTCTCTCCACAGGGGGGGAAGGTACTTAGCAGCTTATTTAGGTGAAAAGAAGAAGATTAAGGTATAAGAGAGGAATCTTACACCCGTCTCTTCCACGCTGCTTTAGTGTTGCCTGATGGTAAGTTTGACTTCGGCTGTCTGCAGCCTAGTAACTGGCCATAATACTATGGCCAGTCTTTCGTCCGCTGGTACGAAGGGAATACAGGCTCTAATGGGGGGGTTGTGGCTCCCCCGCGTTTCTGCAAAAGCCCCTTCTATCTGGTCGCCCCTCCAAGGTGGCTCTTCGGCCCTTTTAGGACCCCCCAGCGATGTGAAATTGGACATGGAAGATGAGAGTTGTCCTCCAGACGTCTATGTCGGCTGGCTTGGCAAACCAGAAGTCCATCTCTAGCCTCTTTTGCCATATGCTAAGGTAAGGCATTGCTCCCAGTAAATATCTTGTCATCTTTCTGGGTTTTGTTGCTGATTCCAGCACTGAAAACTTGACTGCCCCAAAAAGCAGGCAATATTTGATTGCAGCCCTGAACTGCAGGAGAATCACTTTATAGTTATGATGGCTTATTATTATAGTCTTAATACATTAATTAGCACTGCTCTATTCCAAATTCTAACAGTAAAGAGATCCAAAAAATGGCCAAATGGACTGCAGTTAATTAATCAATCACTTAAATGATTAATGGGGATGGGTTTATTTATTCTTATAGCAATAATGCTGATGAAAGTGGTCACAAGAAACAAATAAGCACTGATGCCTCATCATGGATTGCACAAAATGTTTCATTCATTTTGTGAAGTCATAAGCCATAAGGTGGATTGTTTGGTTAGGGCTTATCTTATTCTCTGAATTTAGCCAATAGAGGTTTATTCAACAAACTATAGTTGAACAGATCACATCTTGATACACATTGCATTAACTACACTGTATTTGTGTGCTAGGTCCAAGAGTTGTATGCTGTTGAGTAGTGCTTCTCTGGGGAGAAAAAAAAATCACTTTTTAAAACTCCTGTCAGCAATACTTTGGAAGTATATGAGCTGGCATAGGAATTTCCAAAGGGAAGAATCCCCAGAACAGTCCTTTTTCTAATCCACTGGCGGAAGCTTCTACTATATCAAAAACCATGCCATTGTTGAAGTCGCCCAAATTGGAAACAAACCATTCCTTGGGCAAAGGATAAAAACAATAATTATTATTTATATGACATATATGTATGCTGCCGCAACTGAAAATCATTCTCACAACCTTATATAAAAGATATAATGTAAAGCAAATCCCATGGAAAAGTAAGACATTTTTACAATAAGTCTCCAGATGTGGCTGGCTGAGGAATGTAAAACAATGAATGAATGAATGAATGAATGAATGAATGAATGAATGAATGAATGAATGAATGCATGAATGCATGAATGCATGAATGCATGAATGCATGAATGCATGAATGAATGAATGATGGCAAGAACAATTCAAATCAGGGGAAAGCTATTTGAAAAATCTAGCTCTTTAGAAGCTGGTGGAAAACAAACAAAGAGGAAGACAGCCTGATCTCCACAATGGTCAGTACTGCAGCAGAAAAACAGTGTGTCTTTACTTCAGCCATATGCCCCACCCCAAACTTCTTGTGCAATTTTCCCTTCTAGACTTAACAGGATGGACTAAAGTTACTGGAGAAAGTGGTCCGGAGGGTATCCACCTTAATTTTGACACAGAAACCAATTGCCAACCAATGCAACATTCATAAAATAGTGTCATGCAATCAGTACCTCAAAGTTTGTGGACTGCTGCAGTTTCAACCAACTGCAGTTTCAGCAGGCCAAGGACAGTGCGTAGAGTAGCCCAATCCAATTGGTTATTGATAAAGCCATGAGTTACTGATGCCAAATCCTTCTTCCTCCAGGTTTTTCAAAACATGTGCATGACTGAAGCTGGGCATAGGCCTCTATTGTCATGGCTTCTACTGTTCACCCAGCAGGAGCAATGAGTCTAAAAGGACTCCCAAGTCATGAACCTGCTCCTTGGTGGTTAGTACTTGCCCATCAAATAATAATTCTAGTGATGATAGAGGACCCTGGTATATTAGCAGCACCTCTGACTGCCAAGGTTTAATTTCAGTCTGTTCTCTCTCATCTATAGCCTCACAGCTTCCAGGCACCCCAAAAGGGAGTCAATAGTATCTTCCTACAATCCAAAGTAGCCATGTACAATTGGATATAATTAACATATTGATGATTCCACACTCCAAATTATTGAATTATACATCACAGTACCTTTATATAGATGTTAAAAAGTAGGGAACACAAGATCTAACCCTGTAACACCCACAGGTTGGCCACTAAGCTGACCTTTTGTCCCCTCACCCCCCAAAAAACATGTCTGAAATGATAAAGGGTTTCCTGCCTGACCAGGTGGTTGGACTAGAAGACCTCCAAAGTGTCACTGCACGTGCTAGGATTCCTGTTACTATTGCTTCTCCTGTTAATATTGCTTCTATGCAAGCCCCTCTACCTGGCAGAGCACAGCCATATTTAGCCCATATGCAATTGCCACCAGGTTCTTATATGCGAAGGCCACTGTCATCTGCAGGTTATGCTACTGCACCAGCCCCAGCGCCAGTGCCTCCTGCTGGCCAGGGTAGAATAGTCCCTTCAAACTGTGTTATTTTACTATTCTTACTTTGTTATTCTTATTCTGCTACACATAATGAAGCACTGACAATTTCCTGGACCTTGGTGGTGACCACTGCCCCCTCCCATTTACCTTACAAACTAGAAGGACAGGGATCTAACTGTACATGGTAGAAAACAACTGAGACACTAGCCCATCCACTCCCTCAGAGGTACTAGAACTGAAGGATCTGCAGCCCAAAAGACAATACAATGCCCAGTTATCATTAAAGACTTCCACAACAGCAAATATTTGTTGCAACATGATAGCACTGTGATAGTTCAAGTGCTGGAATCTTATCACTTCAATAAACTGGACCCAATTTGCATATCAATTCATTCAGAGTTAAAGAAGTGCCCATATACAGGAATTGGTAGTTTACAGTGTCCGTTCTTTGGTAGTTATAATTTCCACTTGTGTTGTTGTTGTTTTGGTGAAACATTTCTAATGCAAATCACACATCCCAGTATTTCAATTTTTTAAAACAATAATTTATTCTGAAATTATACTAGCAAATGTATTATTATCAGCAAGTCTTAAAGCAGTTCTTGATCAAAGTTTAAAAAAAAATAGAATGCTATTTTATAATGTTTATTCCCATTTTTAAGAAATGTCCATAGTTACACGAGATACAGTTTATCATTTCTTGGAAGTTATTAAGCATTTTCTATCTTTTTTACTGTAATAGTGAAATGCCTAATAGTTCCTTTTAATACATGAAATATAAGCTATGAGTTAAGGGGAGTTTTTTTAGGAAAAAATATGTAATAATTTAATCAAGCACTGGCAATAATATATTCTTGCATAACTCGGCAGAAAGTTCTATGTAAGATTTTTATGATGACAAAAAGAAAATGTAAGGATAATAAATAGCTTAGAATATTTGAAAAAAGTAGAAGGAAAATAATGACAGAAAAATGTAACTACAGAGAGACAGAAAATGACTATATCTGTCAAAACAAGTTCTCATAATTGAGTAAATTGCTTCAATTTATCATTTTATTGAATATTAAAATATTTAAATGATAGGACCAAAATGTAATTTTTCTCCCTTGTTACAAGAAAAATAAATCAATGATACTTTAACAGAAGTCAATGTTCTGTGTCCTTGAAAAGATCCAAAGAAGTGAATGTATATTAAAACATGACTACAATGCACACATTCTTTAATCTAATTATATCTCATATTGTTAAAAGGGAAAAAAAACAGGCTCCCAGGGCACATATAAAGATAATCCTGAATAAAGAAGTGGATTACACTTTAGGAGGTCTATTCCACAGAGAAATGGACTTTAAAATGGGCATTTGGAACTATTGTATTCTTAAACAAAATTGGCACTAGAATGTTGGATTGTGTAGACGGAAGGAAGGAAGGAAGGAAGGAAGGAAGGAAGGAAGGAAGGAAGGAAGGAAGGAAGGAAGGAAGGAAGGAAGGATTCATTTAGATTGTAAAAAAAATCTACCAAAGATTTTGACTGACACTGAATGTTGCAATCAGATAATATTACAGTTGATATTGATTCACCAACTCAATCTGAAAATATGTTTGCACATATTAGATAATTACATTAATGTATGTATATACATTGAGTTAAGGAAAATCTTAGGAATATGTAATTGTCTAATAAATCTTGTTTATGTCATTGCTCCCTTATATTTTGTATTAGACATCCTATATATAACCTACCTCAAGAAATACAGTTTATTAGACAATTGCATAATCTCAATGAATGAATGACTTTAGTACATTAATTAATTCTATTTTTGGATGTAGTAATAGCAGGATATTTTCCAGCCTAATTTGTCAATAAATTATTTAGACACTATAACTTAATTTTAAATTCTAACTCCAAACTAAGTCCAGGCCTCATCATATCAGTCTCCCAGTTCCATGATCACATTAGTAAGTTATTTCTATAGATAAGTAGTACATGCAAAAAAAAAAAATCCTTGTGGAGACCCACATACTACTATATGTTTTGGCAATTGTTAACCCAAAATTTAGATTATCCATGCAAAAATATGCTAAATATATATTACTAAATATGTTTTTCTTTACAGGCAGATAATTTCTGAACAATTACTTATAATGGCACCAACAGATTTAACTCGGCTGGTGGTGCTACAGGTGTCAGGAAGGCCTGGCTGCAGTGCTCCTAAGGTAAGTGGGTATGGGGCATGTAGGGCAGCTCCACCCCGTCACCTCCTCCCTAGCATATATTTTACGTGTGTGCCTTGCCCCCCAAACTAGGACTTATTTTGACTTATTAGGCACACATGTAAAAATCAAACTAGGGCTTATTTTCTGGATAGATCTTATTTTCAGGGAAACACAGTAGGAGATTTTTGATCCTGCAGTGCTTATTTGCTAGCTAAATGATGGAGAAGAAATTCTTGATCAAATGTTCAGCCTTCCCTTTTGCTGCTATCCAAAAACTTGCCATAGAGCTCTGAAAGACACTTCAGAAGATGTGGTGATGATATTGGAGATTTGTGCTTCTTCTCCTTTTTCACTCACACAGATTCCAGGGGCATCACATTAGTAAAATGATTTCTAGATACTTTCCTTGAACAATATTTACATTCTGTATTTCTATTGCTGGTCAAACCTTGTATGATCTTAATACATAGTATTAATACAAAGTAATACAAAGTATTACATTTTTTTTCTTTTGTTGTCAGTGCTTTGTAGCAGAGGTCTCCAACCTTTTGGGCACCAGGGACCGATTCCGTGGAGAGAAGTTTTTCCACAGACTGGAGAGTGTGTGGTTTTGTGGGCTGCCTGCATCCAGCGGATGGGGCTTTGCTTGTTTGTGTGGACCAGTTGCTGGCATGCCGCAGCCCGGTTGAGGAACCCTGCTTTGTAGCACATAACCCCACTACTTAGGGATCAATTGGAGGAGAGCATGAAATACACTATCTCGGGGTGTTAAAAAGCCCAGGTACTTTTCAAGGATGTTTTTGTACAGGGCACATAAAAAGTGAAGAGGGAAGGAACTATTCACAGATATTACAAGTTGTTAAAAGTTCAGACTTCATCAATTCAACCTAAACTTCATATTAGATGGAAAAGACCAGCAGCAGATTTTCAATTAGTAAATAAAAGAAAGATATAAACCAGGGGTGTCAAACTGCCAGCCCGTGGGCTGGACCCGTCACGTGGAAGCCGCACCCACCCTATTGCCGGCAATTGCAAAACAGTCCTGATATGTTGTGCGACATCATGTGATGTTGCAAGTTTGACATGTCTGATCTAAGCAGTCAGTGCAAAGAAGACCATTCAAGAGACTCCAATTAGAATTTATGGGAAATTTTGTGGTCATATAGCAAGGTGTCTCTTCTGAAGACCCCATGGCTGCATAGAACAGTAATGACTCTTGCCAGTGACGAGCTGAAAGTACCAAACCACTATCAGAAACTGAACAGATACTTTACTTTCTTTTCATAATTGTTGAATGCCCTATTCTGGAGGCTGCCAGACAATAGCTGTGACTAGGGGGGCCTTCGCCCAGGTTCGCCTGGTGCGCCAGTTGCGGCCCTATCTAGACCGGGATGCCTTGCGCACGGTCACTCATGCGCTCGTGACCTCTCGTCTTGATTACTGCAATGCTCTCTACATGGGGCTACCCTTGAAGACCACTCGGAGGCTCCAACTGGTACAGAATGCAGCCGCGAGAGTTGTACTGGGAGCCTCCCGATACTCCCATGTCACACCTTTGCTCCGCGAGCTGCATTGGTTGCCAGTTGTCTTCCGGGTGAGGTTCAAGGTGTTGGTAATGACCTACAAAGCCCTTCATGGCATGGGTCCAGAATACCTTGGGGAGCACCTGCAGCCGGCGTCAACTTCCCTCTGCCCAGTACGCTCCCACAGAGAGGGCCTCCTCAGGGTGCCACCGGTCAAAGAATGCCGACTGGTGGCCCCCAGGGGGAGGGCGTTCTCTGTGGGCGCGCCGGATTTATGGAACCATCTTCCGGTTGAGCTCCGGATGGCGCCTGATCTCCGCTCCTTCCGGCGCGATCTTAAAACCCATCTCTTTAAACAAGCTGGCCTGGCCTGATGGGATGGGGTGGGATTTTTATAAATGATTTCAATTTTAAATTTGTATTAATTTATGGGCATTGTTTAATCATGTTTTAATAATTTTAATTTTTGTATCTAATTTTTATGTATTGCCCTGTTCACCGCCCTGAGTCTCTTGAGAGAAGGGCGGTATACAAATTAAATAAATAAATAAATAAATAAATAAATAAATAAATAAATAAATAAATAAATAAATAAATAAATAAATACAGTGGAAAGCAGATGGCAAAATCATTTGTGGCCAATGCAAAAGCAGAGAAAAACATAAACTGAGGCTAATGGTCTTTTCTTGAAACAATGACAAATTAAATCCATCTAAGTTATCATATAGATTCACTAATTAACAGATCTCACCCCTGTGCTTCCCTAAATCTATTTTGAGTACCTCCTGCCTTTAATCCATCATCATAGTCTTTTCATTTATTCCTCCAATTCACATAGAGTCAGCCATAATTCACTGCTTGTTCGTAGTGTCCAAATTTCCTTGCTAAGCCATGTTCAGAACAACTTCTTTGGGGGCGTATTTTAAAGGAAATATTTGTCTGGAAAGAATTCAGCAGTATGTTCAGCTCTTCAGTTAGATTTGCATTCAAAGTCAGTATGTCATAGATAGAATTTGACAGCCTGTCAGTTTTTGTTTGTAAAGAGTCAGTAGTAGTGATGCAACAGTTGTAGTGTTTTACAAAATGAACTGCAATATTCTAAGAGACCAGAGGTATTCACGATCTATCTCTAAGTCATACAAGATGGACTCACCTGGTTTTATTCAATATGCAACTGGTTCTTTCTGTCCTCAATCAGCAGCCAAATGTCTGAGTTGGCACTACAGCATTAAACAGTAAAAACACTGTGACTGAACTCATAACTGATAATAATAGTTTCTCCAGGGTTCTCTAGAGAAGCTTATTCCAACTTGCAAGGCATCACTTGCTAATGCAGATTTGTGAATTTGTGAATCAATCCCCAGTCAACAAAAAAACCCCACAATGCACATAAAATATCATCATCATCATCATGAGAACATGAAAACATGAGAACAACATGAGAACAATTCAGACACATTTAAGTTTACTGGGTGTTGAATATTATTCAGTTCTGGGCAGTAGTGGAATTCAGCCAGTTTGCACCACTTCGGCATAATCGGTAGCTAATGTTTTGTTGCCCAGGCCTAGAATGGACTTCCAGAAGCGGCATCCACACAGAGAACCAGTTGTTCACTTATTTGAATCCCACCACTGATTCTGGGGCAACTTCAGGATGAAGTTTTATTCAATTTCTATAGATGCCTATCACAAATATATGACTCTGGGCAGCTCACAGCAGTTAAAAAAGAACCAAAACAAAAATACAATATAAAAAACACTTAGAAAGAAACGTAAAACATGTTAAAAATCATATTGAAAGCCATAAAACATGATCAGTAGCCAATAATTTCTCAACATATTATACACAAAATTCTCTTTATTCAACAACAACAAAAACTTCAATGAAGTTCTAGAGTTTCTCTTTTTGCTATTATTGATGTTATAATTACAATACAATTTAAATGACCACTTTGCCAAAAATCCAGTGGGTCACTTACAGTATATGGAACCTTACAAGGAAAACTGGTGTCAAAATAAATTATTTTAATGATACCGGTATCATCTTAACATCCCAGTGATTTAGCTGTTAAGTATGAGGAAAAGCAATCAGTAGAATAATTTTCAGTCTTTTGAACATTTATGTCAACCAAGAAAATACTGACAAGAGTAGATAGGAATCTTTGGAGGAAAAATAATTGTGATAGTTTGCCTTACATTTCTTTATTTCTAAATGTATCTCAGCTTCCTGTTATACAGTGTTGTGAATTTGGATCTTTATATGGAATTGATATAAGCAAGGAGAAATGAAAGAACAAGAGAGAGAGATTTGTACTTATGTTAAATGGTATTTTCCTTCCAATAGAAGATGATGTTAAAAACAACAGAGGGATTGCAAACCTTAACACTGTAAAGCAAGAATCTCCAAACTTGGCTACTTCAAGAATTTAACTTTATGAATTCCTCAGCCAGCCATGTTTGGAGACCCTGTTGTAAAGCAGGAATGTCTCTGAAGATTAACCTGAAAAATGTTCTACTTGGGAGGGCTGTTTGCCCAGTGAATTTAAGTCTTTTGTAATGCCTGAATTCCACTTCTTGCTCCTAAGCTTCTCTTTCCTGTTTAGATATTTCCTGCCTTCATCTCAACTCCAACCAATTCGGTCTCCTTTGAGGAGTCTCTAATTGGGTTGAGAGAATATGGGGATTTAATCATCATTCTATCTTGATTGGCTTATTTTGTGACTTTGATTTAATAACCTACCAGACTCATCTGGAGCCAGCAGAATCATATATATGATCAAGTAATAAATATTACTTAATAAATAAGTAGTAAAATTAAATGATAATAGTTTTAGTGTTTGATATGAAGTAAAGAATTTATTTTCATTTAAAAGAGATGCATTAAGCCTTTTGGAGTCTTCAACATTACCCTGGAGCTTTTTTCAGTAAAGCAAGTAGCAAAAAAGGAAAAAAAAATCACTGAATCAAATGGTTTTTTATGTTGATTAATGATCTTGGAGGATCACCAGAAGCCACAGAAAAGTTGCTGGAGGAGGCATCTCATGCCATCTCTGAAATATATGTTCAATACCCATAGGTCCTCTTATTGAAATTACAACTTAAAAAAATGAATTAAATAGGAAAACAATCTGCTTGGCTGGATAATCTGGCCACATACTACACAGCTGTTAATTGCCCAACCAAGAATAACCAGTCAGTTTTTTTTTAAAAAAGTCCATGCTTATACAGTGTAATTAGATTTATAACTATTTTACAACAAACAAGACTTTCATCAAGAGTATCCCTATTTCTCTTGAAGGAATTCATGTTCACTGTGAAACCAATAACCTTTGAGCATGTACCAAAACTGTGCTGATAATGGGATATTATAAAGTCAATATAAAAATCCTCTTGAAATTGCTACAGAAATATATCCTGAAGATGACATTATTGAACCAGAGGAGCTGAGGTTCAGATACTTTTTCTCCAACTTTAAGGATTTACTCACAATGGCCCTGATGTTCCACTAGAAATAGCTAGTCTTTCATATTTTTCCGTTGCAAGCTTTATTCAGTTGGGATTTGAACTTAGGCCAAAGACAGGTGGAACAGAAGATATCTTTTATATATGTGTATATTAAATTTGCTCACCTAAGGTACCTCTGATCGTCAAGGTAATAAAATAGGCAATAAGGGGGAAAATGAGAGATTTCTGTCTGTTCTTTGAATCTAAAACTGTAAAGTTCAAGTGCTCTCACCTGGCAGATGAAACAGCTTGCTAATTTCAGATTAGAATTTCAATATGAAGGACCGAGCTTCCTTGAGGCGTCCCAAACTGTATTATTATGAAATTTAAATCCTCCTGCTTTTTCTAATCTTTAAAAATCTAATCATGCCTGCTTTCCTGCTGGCGTTCTATTATCACATCAAAGAAAGGGAAAAAAAAAACCTTGTTACTGTCACTGTTGCAAGTGACCAGATTTACATTTGAAACATACATTTATGATTATTTTAGTGAGCAATCTAATTTCCATTGATACACATTCAAGTGAATATGCTTTCTGGAACAATCTGTCTTCTTTTGTGGGTCCCAAAGAGAAATCACTGGACTGCCATACCTATAAAATATATCCATTATCTATAAGTTTCTTCTTGTAAAAATATTTTGTAAGATTGCATATTTCTTTCACAACATTTGAGATCCACTTTCTACATAACCTTAGAGCAAGCCTAAAAAAAGTATAGGTAAATGGGTATGGTTATCCCCGGGGTTGCAGATAGGATACTGAGATGGAAAGCATTAGCTTCCTAAGGCTTTCTAGTGAGTTCCAAGTTTGAACTGAGAGTTAAACAGATGTCTTGATTTGTCTGTCCCTTTGCCAGATGCTACTCCAGGTCTCGTGAATATAACTATTAGTTAACACTTCATATTCAAATATGGTAGATGGATGTTTAATTTTATATTGTTTGTATTTTTTGCAAAACATACTTAGGCCTTTCAATCTTTTTTCCTAGAACTTAGTTTCTAATCTCCGGTTCAGTTTCCAAACTTTTTACAATTTCTTCGAATCCTTCTAAAAGAATGCTACCTGGCATTGGATGCACTAGTCAAGATAAGGTCTGATTTTTGCAGAAGTAAACAGAACAATTATTTCTCGTTTGGAATTTATGCTTCTTTCGATGCACTGTGAAATTGTATTATCTTCTTCACAGCTACATGCAAGCTCTTGTTCAGCTTGCAATCAACAACTCTCTCTCTCTCTCTCTCTCTCTCTCTCTCTCTCTCTCTCTCTCTATATATATATATATATATATATATATATATATATATATATATATATATATATATATATATATATATATATATAAAAGGTAAAGGTTCCCCCGCACATGCGTGCTAGTGCTAGGGGCCAGTGCTCATCTCCGTTTCATAGCCGAAGAGCCAGCGCTTGTCCGAGGACGTCTCCGTGGTCATGTGGCCGGCATGACTAGACGCCAAAGGCGCACGGAACGCTGTTACCTTCCCACCGTAGTGGTCCCTATTTTTCTACTTGCATTTTTACATGCTTTCGAACTGCTAGGTGGGCAGAAGCTGGGACGAGTAACAGGCGCTCACTCTGCTACGCGGCACTCGGGATTCGACCCGCCAAACTGCCGACCTTCCAATCGACAAGTTCAGCGTCTATATATATATATATATATATATATATATATATATATATATATATATATATATATATATATATATATATATATATATTTGGGGGGAGTATCATTGAGAAGCGCATGTTCCCCATTTTATACTTGAGCATTTGAAATTTGCTTTCATGATGAAGAATTTTCCACTCGTCTTGTTACGTTTCATTATGTTACTTTCAGCAACCTATCAAGAATTGATTTTTTGAATTTTAATTCTGTCTTTCTATGGGTGTCCAACTTAATCAATGATTCTGGGCAGCTTACAATTCCCAAAATATAAACCAATCAAAACGTTTTTAAAAATGCTAAAAAGAGTTAAAGCATCCAAAGTAAATATACACAACAGCTGAGATACTTGACCAGTTAACAGCAAAGCCAATGAATGAATGAATGAATGAATGAATGAATGAATGAATGAATGAATGAATGAATGAATGAATGAAGCCCCAGGCTTGGGAAGATAGCCCGCTTTTTAAAGCCTTACAAAAGGCCAACAGAGGTGGGACCATTCTAATCTTCATCAACAGAAACTTTTACTAATAAGTAGTAAATATTTTAGCAGGGACAGAAGCAGGCTATTAGACAGATTACAACAAAAGTTCAGAGAAAAACATGTCAATGTCTTAAATTACTAGTTGGAAGAATTCAGTGCCAAGAATACCAGTGTGATCCAAAACAGACAAAAGATGACCATCAGAAAATTCCACAAAATCTGACTAATTGACAGGCTGATCAGATATAGGACAAGGAAAGAGGAACTTGAAAATGAAACACTGGTCATTGAGCAGGAGACTTGTTTTCAATATGGGGTGGTGATATCTTGAGAACACTCATGTAGCAGGATTCAACAAGGACCCATGCTAATCTCCACTGCTTGGTCTTCTCTAACATGTGATTTTCTCCAAAGGTTGGGCTCTGATCCTGAAACAACAGAAGCTGCATTGAGTCATCCTCATCATTCACAGGTAGCTGATAACCTGGTGTCTCCTGAACTATAGGCTGAAAATCTATTATGTTCTCTTCTTCCACCTCATAATCAGAAACGTCTATAACTGACTGCCAGGAATTGTTCTTGAAAAATCCATGTTGGCTTATGATAATTACTTCATTACTTTCATGGAGTTCTCAGACCAATATGTTTACAATCTGCTCCAGAATCTCCCCAGGTATTAGAATTAGTACTTGCTGGGATCTTCATTTTCCTCCTTTTTTGGAAACTTGTCTAGTTACCGGGTACTTCCTGAATTTTCAATCATAAAAGATAATGGTTCATCCAGGCTCTAATATAGTTCCTTCAGTTCCTAGGATGTAATTCAGCTGGTTGAGGAGATTAAAAGCCAATTGAAGTTAACAAGGTATTCCATTATTGTGTTTTTATCAGCCTCAAGCTTCAATGTTGCCTCAGCATCCTGCCTTTCACAGCTTCCAAGTGGAATACATTTTTATTATTGGTATTGTTCTTGATGGAGAAGACTGAACCAAGAATTCAATAGCTATGCATTCCTCCTGTCCCCACTATCATAGAGTCATAAGTCTGGAAGAGACTTTGGAGGTCTTCTCATCCAATCCCCTGTGCAAGGCAGGAATCCTTATACCAGTGATGGTGAACCTTTTAGAGACCAAGTGCCCAAACTGCAACCCAAAACCCACTTATGCATCATCGGGTGCTGGGTGGGTGTGGCCAATTGGGTGGATGTGGCCCATTGGGTGGGTGTGGCTGTGGTGGTAACAGCAGACTGGGTGGGACTAAAAAGTTCAATCAATCAATTCCAACTTTTTTTTCCCATGAGAAGTTGAAATTGATTGAACCTTTTTTTTTGCACATAGCAGTGGAGGCCTAAAGTGAAAAGGTTTTATAAAACCCAGCTAAAGGCCAAGGACTGGGGCAACAGTGTGCATGCCCACAGAGAGGGCTCTGCGTGCCACCACAGCCTTATACTATTATGGATAAATTGACTGTTCAATTTTTTTTCCCTGAAAACCTCCAACAATGGATCACCCACAACTCTGGGAGGCAAACTGTTCCATTGATTAATCATTCTCACTGTCAGGAAATTCCTCTTTATTTCCTAAGTTAATATTGATTCTTTTTATTCCCTTTTTAGTGGAACACAGCTAAAGAATTCCTTTTTGTTATTCTTAGCATCCTTCACATTCTCCTGGCACCAACTCCCGGCTCAGTTTCTACTTCCTGTATGTATCTTGTTGTTGTTGTTATTGTCAGTATGGCTTCTTTTAAGCCTCTCGAACTTTTCCTCCTCATTGGGATCTTAATTTCCCCTAAAGTCAAGAGCGCTGCTGTTTCCAATACCTCCACTCAGTCTTTCCTGTTGATTACTTCTAAGTCAAGGTAAATCTATCAGAGTCTGTTCCACAGCGGAGCAGCTGGCTCAGAGACAACCTGACAGTTTTTCTATCACTCCAGCGCCCTTTATTCACCCTGTTGTCATAAGTTTGCAAGGTAACCTGGTTGGTCTGCAATCAGAGGTTACATTGGTCACCTCTTGGGCCTTTACCTGACTGTTATTTTCTTCATAAGTATTGTTTCCTCTCACATTTCTGGGAGGGAGAGAAGGGCCAGTTCTAGTTTCAGTTTCTGAATTAGCCACCCCACGTCGATCAGTAGAGGCAACAGATGTCCTCCAGAGTCCTTCTGCATTATTTGGGTGACTCTTAACAAACTTAGCAAAAGACTCTTTCAAGGAGTCAGCCTTGTTTGTGGCAGTTGATAAAAGTTTGAAGACTGAATTTAAAGCTTGAGCTGTGAGCAAACATTGTTTGGAAAGGGAAATCTGTTACATTCTCCCCTTTTGAATTTGTTGCATTCCCATCCTGTGCAAGCAAAGCGGCTGCAGAGCAGACCACTGAGTTCCAAAGAGGGGAGATATTTTCTGTGAGAGAAGAAGAAAGCTCTGTAGGCTGTTGGCTCTCCTGTTCTGTTTGTAAGCCCATGCCAATGAATCACATAAATTAGATCTATCTGGTAAAGAGGCTGCAGATTTGCTATACAGAGAATAGATGCCAGCGAGAAGGCAATGCATCCGAATTTTGTGATCTTGCAAGCAGTCCACAATCCCCTCTATGCTTTTTAGAATGAAGCCCTTCTTGAGCATCTTTTCAATATTTCCAATATGTGTCTTCTGCTCAGAGAAAGTGTACCCACTCATAGATCAGGCTCTCCAAGAGGAAACTATTGCTTTAAATCCAAGCTGCAACAGCCCTCATACTGATAGGTTTGAAGTTGTTGCAGCTGAACTGACCTTGAGAAAGCAGAGGAATGATCTACAAACTGTTTTATCCACAGCTACAAAATCTGCTGAGGAGGTGCCAGAAGAAATGTTGATATACTAATTTGGTGCATTGCTGGAACCTGAGCAAGCTAACATTATTCAGAGACTGGATGACCTAAAAGAGGCACTGACAATAACCCAATGTTCTCTATCTAATTTGGCTTCGCCAAATGCTCAGACTTGTGATAATATATCTACCCAACAATCTGCCATTACTTCAATAGTAAAAAAAAAAGTATTGTTACACATGCTGACAGTGGAGTGACCATACTGACTAACCCAAACCCTGAAAAACAGCAGAAAGACAAATTGTTCCATCATACAGTGCCCTTTAAGTGTATAAATTCTAAGGATATAATTGATCTTTCACCTTCACTTGCCCTTAACATCCTCTCAAAAGGTGAATCCCCAACTCATCCCCCCAATAATGGCCATAAATGTACATGGATTCTAGAGGGGGATTCTATTGAGAAAATTGCTAAAGGTGAAGACTCTCTGATCCAGGTATCAGCTAGCTTCCAGTGACAGAGACAGAGGCATGCCTCAGTGCCCCACACAAATGCTGGGGCTACCTTTGCTATTGTTGATGATGACCCCATAGCCTTGCAAAACATCCTTAATTCTTGATTAAATGTATCTAATAACAAACAGTATCTAGCTTTTGGTGGCAACATTACTCATCAGAATTATCTTCCAACAAGCACCCCTACTGAGAACATGAACTGACATTATGAAGACCAGTGCAAGAAAAACACTCTAAACATTATGTCATGGAATGTAGCTGGGTAGTATTGATTTAGAGGCCTCAGTTATTCTGATCCTCTGATAGGTAAGGATATAATTTTGGTGCAAGAGACTTGGACTGTTGAGGATCTCCTGCTTAATAGCTATCATTCCTATAAGCTAGAAGCAAGGCCAGGCAGAGGCCCAGGAAGACTGAAAGGAGGGCTGGATATATTTATTTATACTGACTTGAGAGCAGAGCCTACACTTACTGCACCTTTATAACATATGGCTATGACCCTTCTCCTCAAGTTGGTCCTGCTTTTAATAATTAATGTTTATCTCCCTCCATCCCTAAGAAAAGCTAAAATCATTGTTGTATGGATGGAGCTGGAACACTATGTTAGCAAACTCCTCATGAAACACACAAATGCCAGGGTCCTATTAGAGGGAGATTTCAATGCTAGATTGGGACTAGATGATTACACACTATTTATAAAATGCCATTAATACCCACCATGAACCCTGGCATTTTGTGTTTCATGAAGAGTTTGCTAACACAGTATTCCAGCTCCATCCATACAACAATGATTTCAGCTTTTCTTAGGCATGGAGGGAGATAAACATTAATTATTAAAAGCAGGACCAACCACAAGGTTAGGTGTAATATGCAAGGGTCCCAAACTCAAAACAGGGTGCATTTTAGCCCCTTGCTTTTCAACTTCTATATTAATGACATAGTAAAATGGTTAAATAAACCAAGTTACCATCCCCCTAAAATAAATGATGAAAGCATTGCCCTGCTGCTCTATGGAGATGATGTTGTGATCCTCTCCTGGACACCTGTAGGACTTAAAAGATCACTGCGAACCTTTGTCCAGTATTGTAATTACAATAAACTGGACAGAAAACCAGAAAACCAAGGCTATGGTCTTTGCAAAAAAGCCAAAACTCTGTTCATGGTATCTTAATGGTCATAACATAGAGCAAGTAACCATCTTTAAGTGCCTAGGGGTGGTCATCCATACCACCAGCTCAAGAAAAGCACATAGTGAATATGCGGCTGCCTCTCACCAAAGATCAGCAAACGCTATTCTCAAATTTTTCTGCACAAAGGGAGGATACTATGTTCCTGCTGCAGTTAAGGTCTTTCAGTCCAAGTCACAAGCACAACTTCTTTATGGGACCTTGCTTGGACCCTCAGATTCATGTTTCACACCATTGGAAAGTGTTTAATCCAAATTTATTAGAGCAATTCTCCATATGCCATGTTGTGTCTCAAACACACTTCTGTACCTGGAAACAGGATTGAAAAAAGCTGAAGCAAGAATCTGTAGAGCTTCTTTGGCTAAACCTTTGGCTAAAGCTTAATTTATTTCTGCAAGGCCTTGCTCCATTAATCGTCCAAGACAAATTCTCCTCTTCGTGGATGAAGTCCGTTGAGTCCAACTTTGCCAAACTAAGCTTTTCTCCAGCCTCAATACTCAAGTTGGACTATGACCAAGCAAAAGAAACCTTGCGACAAAGGGTAGAGGACATTGAGAAGCAAGTGAACTTAGGGAAAGCTCCATTGTTTCTGGCTCCAGATATATTGTTACTCCTGCCAGTTATCTTAGCCAGTTGGAGACGGCAAATCTCCAGAAAGCATTTTCGCTTGCATGGTATAATGCACTTCCATCGTATGTCCTGCATGGCAAGTATAAAAAGATACCATTGACTGAAAAACTCTGTTTCTGTGGCTCAGGAGAGGTGGAGACCTTTGGACACATACTCCTTCAATGCTCTTTTTATAGAGATATTTTTAAAAAAAAACATATCCTCCCAATAATCAATAGGTATCCTGGCTATTCTGACACTACTCATCTTCAGTGGCTGCTTAAGGATGAACAGACTGTGATTACAGTGCAGGTGGCCAGATTCTATGCAGCAGCAGTGGGGATTCATCAGAAACATGTGATTAATCCACCATAGCTATTTTATACAACTAACACGGCAAACTCTTTTGCATTACTATTCTTTTGTATTTTAGTATTTAATGACCAAGGGCCTTGCAGTTGAGGATTGATATTATAGTATAGTTAGGCCATGCTGTGTTTTGCTCTTGTGTAACTGACAGATTAAATGCCAAATTGCAATTTTAATATAGATTTGTATCTGTTATTTATTATTTTATTTTACTGGGGTTTTTTTACCGGGTATTCCTTGAATGTTCTTAACTTGTTCTGGTCTCTGGTCTTTGACTGTAATAAACTTACCTGACTTGAAGTCAGGGTTATAAAATCCTTTTGTGCTTTCCTTCAACCTTATAAGGAAAAAGTAATCAGCAAGATAAGTCGGGAAATTCCTGGAAAGGCCTTTTTAGTCAGAGTTTGTCTCCTGACAGATGTTGCAGTCAAGTCTCTCGTTACTACCAGTTCACACCTCTTTGAAAGATTTAGAGTTAGTGTTTAGAATTTATCTTCTACATCTTCTCCTTGGCTGGGAGGCTGATAGTTAACAACACTACTGTCTTTATTTGTTCCCCTGCTTATTTTAACCCAGATGGTCTCTATAGTACTGCATGTTCATTTGTTTGGGTTTTTGAACAGGAATTGGTATTCTATCATGCAACTAAGCTACTTCTCCCCTTCTGTTGTTTCTCTTTCTTCTGAAGAAATCATGTCCTTCCAGCAGTAATACAGACAGTAACTCCGTAGATTACACATGCTCTAACTGTAAGCATCTGTACTTAAAAGTTATTTTGAGTAGCATGTAAACATGTCCAGTCTTTGGCCTACAAATGGATTCCTCTACCTCATCCATGAGAACTGAAGCCTTAAACCAGAATAACAGAATAACAATAGAGTTGGAAGGCACTTTGGAGGTCTTCTAGTCCAGCCCCCTGCTCAGCCAGGAAACCCTATGCCATTTCAGACAAATGGTTGTCCAGTCTCTTCTTAAAAACTTCCAGTGATGGAGCCCTCACAGTTTCTGGAGGTAAGTCGTTCCACTGATTAACTGTTCTCACTGTCAGGAAATTTCTCCTTAGCTCTAGGCTGCTCCTCTCCTTGATTGATTTCCATCCATTGCTCTTTTTTTGTCTTGCCTTTTGGTGCTTTGGGAAATAGGTTGACCCCCTCTTTTTTGTAGCAGCCCTCCCCCAAATATTGGAACATTGCTATCAGCCAAAATCCTCTTGTTAATATATTGGACTCAAGGAGGGAGTAGACTTCAGTGCACTTTTATTATCTTTTTTCCAGATTTTTTTAAATTTCTTTCTGTTGAAATGGTACCTCCTAATGATACCTATCAGACATTCTCAGTTTTACAGTTTGAAAGGCAGTAATTGGCTAATGGAAATCATCGGAAGTTTGTAAGAAGAGATTGGACCACCATTTCTCTGAAAAGGCATAGGGTTTCCTGCCTGAGCAGGGGGTTGGACTAGATGACCTCCAAGGTCCCTTCCAACTCTGGCATTCTGTTATTCTGTTAAATCTGTCCTCGTAAGCTGGAACCATCTATATGATCTCACAGCAGAGAAATAACTAGTCTTTGAGCCCTCTTACTGTGAGGGGCATAGATATCTTTAATTAACGTGAATATTGATAAATGCAAGGAGTTTTTTTATTGCACACATTCATTCTAACCCATTTCCATATCAAATTGCATTTGTTTGTTTTAAAGTAGCACATATAAACTCCTATTTTTCCCCCCTAAACATTTTGATATACCTTTCATATGCACTTTTATATGCATGTTTTCCTAAGGTACACATTTTAAAATACAGCTTTCCCTAAAGCAAGTATTTTTACATGATTTTCCTTGATTTTATTCACTTTTCTGATACAGCTTGTTTTTCACTTATAGAATTGTAATGCAAAGTTTATGGGAGTGTAAAACAGTAGTTTATGTATTAGTATGAGAAATGTAAAAAGCCCATCAATATGTGACTATGAAAAAAATAAATCAACGAAGCCATCCTTAGACTGAAGGTCTACTAGGAGAAAATGGTTCCCCCCCCCCTTTTTCCCCCTCCCAAATTATAGTTATATAACCTTGTATAGCTTGCCCCTTTTGATGTCAGCTCCATTCTTAAGCCATGGGAATTTCTGGACATTTTCAGGGACCTCTTTTCCTCTCCTGTGGATTTGAATCATGCCATAAGAACTTAAAAATATCTCTGCTGAATCAAGTCAAGGTCCATCCTAATCCAGCAGTTCCTTTTTGACAACAGATGTTTCTGCAGGAGATGAAGACATATTTCTGTCCTGATTTCATTCGTAGCAACTGCTATTCCTGTCTCCAATGTGTCTCAAGACAAATGGACTTTGACAGACCTGCCTTCCCTGAATTTAGCCAGTCACCTATTAATTCCATCCATGTGGTAATGAATTCTGTCAGTTAATTATTTATCATGGCAAGGACAGACTTCTTTTCTTACTCTTCCTTCTTCCAAACTCTTCCCTGGATAGTTGGGAGAGAGAAAAAATAAAAAACCTTTTTTTCTATCTTCTCTATGACATACAAGATTTTACACACCTCAGTCATATACCCTATAGTCACTTGTATCTAAGTTAAAATATCTTAAGCCAGACATGTCAAACACAAGGCCTGGGGGCCAGATCTGGCCCGCAAAGTGGTTTCATGCGGCCCGCAAAGCCATCCTGGAAACAGTGAGGAAACGGCCCCCACTGCCTTGGCCCTAGCCCAGAGACCCTCCTTCTGCCAAGAGACACTCAGATCTGTCCCACTCCTGCCCAGGCCCCCATAGGCAGCCTTGATGCGAACGATGTAGAGTTGGCCACGCCCAGCCAGTAGGCCATACGCACTCTAGCCATGCCCACCCAGTAGGCCACGCCCACCCTGGCCATACCCACCTGGCCCCTTGAGGGCAACCACAATGCTGATGTGGCCCTCAATGAAATTGAGTTTGACACCCCTGTCTTAAGCATTCTATCTGTTGTTCATGATATTTGAATTCCCCAAACATCTTCTGCACTTTTCCAGATCTCTTATAATCATGTTTAAATGTGATGCCCAGAACTGTATACAATATTTCATATGTATACATAGCACAGATTAGTATTGTTGAAGGAAAAGTCTTCATCATGATTCATCCAAGCCGGGAATAAACAACATGGCGACTGTTTTAGGAAGAAGGTTGCAGTTTATTGAAGAGGAGAGCCAGACAGGAAGATGGCTCTGGAAGAAAGAGAATGAGCAATGTAGAGAGTGGGTTTTTATGCCCACTGGAGCCTTTTTTTATTTATTTAAAAAGTTTTACAGTACATTTTAACTTTATCAATCCCCCCCTCCCCCACTGGAGCCTTTTGTTTGGAATTGTTTCCTGTTCCTGTTTAAGGCTTTGTATTTTCTGCGTCACATATTCTGACCTCACTCTGGGTGTCCCTTTCTGGTATTCTGATAAAGGTAAAGGTAAAGGTTCCCCCGCACATGCGTGCTACTCATTTCCAACTCTAGGGGCCGGTGCTCATCTCCGTTTCAAAGCTGAAGAGCCAGCACTTGTCCGAGGACGTCTCCGTCGTCATGGGGCCAGCATGACTAGACGCCAAAGGCACACGGAACGCTGTTACCTTCCCACCGTACTGGTCCCTATGGGTTAATCCTATTATGTTCCAAGGGTCATATCCTGCTTCCCTGGGGCTGGGGCTGATGACTCTTAGATTTTTGGTGTTGATTCTAGGGATCTTTCTTCCAAATCCCAGTCTTTCTGACAAGATTATCGCATCTGCATTCCTGCAGACTTGGTTTCTGCTTGGGACAGAGACACTTGGGGGCAGGGTTGGTTTCTGCTTTTAAAATCCTTTAGGGAAATATATTCTGCCCTTTTAATATTTCCTTCTCTGGGGTGGGGTGGGGGGCTGACTTTCCACAGTATAAAGGCATTGTAATATTGGTTGTTTAAATTTCAGTCCTTTTCTTAATTATACCTAGTATGGAATTTGTCCTGCCTCACGAGAACTTCACTGATCTGTCTGCTATTATTGCCAAATGTTCTCCTGGTTTGTGACAGGAAACTTGGACTTCCATCAGTCTATATGTTATTCAGAGTTGTTGGGGTTATTTTGCTCCAGTATACCTCATTTTACATTTACCCCATTTGGACCACCTTTCATCTACTTGAAAAGTATTTATGATAGCAAAATAATAAATAAATATTTATGATGGCAAGGTGGTAAAGAGTAGCTTCATTCTCCTTCTGATACAAAATACAATAGAGGTAGGCAATCCAGTGCCTGCAAATATTTTTGGATTAAAAACTATCCCTCTCCATTATCTCATGTTGTTTGTTTCTCATTGGAGTAATAGTGCAGAAATATGGATACTGTGAAGTCTTACTTTGCTTTCTAACACAAAACATGTTTGCTTCTACAGTATTCTCAAATCTAATAACAACTAGCAAAAGGAGATAGGAGAGATAGAAGTCTGAGGAATACCTTTTGGTTTATATAAGCCAGAAGTGCATACATGTTGGTTATTCAAAGTCTAGAACATGGTTGAAACCTTCTAGAAGTTAAACCTTGATTTTTTAAGGTCCTGGAAAGTAGAAAAGTAAAAAAGACCACAGTTGCAAAGTAGGGATATTTAATTAATTAAAGTTGGACAGAACCTATGTTTTTGTTCAGATCATACCCACTTTTTTCTTCAAGTATAGATTCTGCATAACACTTGAAGGTCAGGTGCAGCAGGTCCCCCTCAAAAACATATGCTCCCTTGATATAAACCTATCATACAGAGCCAGGCCTACTGCTATTGTGCATAAAATACGATTTTTGGGAAAATATATTCTAATTCATTTTTCCTTCTATTTTCCCTTTTTTAAAAAGAAGATGGCTGATAACCTAGCTAGTTATGTCTGCAACCTAATGTTTTGATTGACAGATGCTTTCCCATTGTTAGGGAATGGAATTAGGGATTTCTGAGGATGACAAGTCATCATCAATACTGAAAAATATTCTTTACTTCACAGCAAAATTTCCTGCTAACATTTAAAGAGAGACATATTCAGGGGCTCCTTAGGCAAAAACTGTAGAAGGAATTCAAATGATAGGTTAGGGTCCAATTGAGAATTTTGGATGATAAATTGCTGTATAATCTTAAATGATAGTGATAAAATGGATTTAACAACCCAAAATTATAGTCAAATTCTCTTCTGCAGATCATTCACATAGCAAGGGATAATAACTAGAAAAGAACTTTTATATCAGCAGCTACATCTATCACTATGACTATTATTCTTGTTTTCAAGAAGACCACGAAAAGGTAGATTACTTCAGGCAGGAATCTGATGGATCTGATTTTCATCTATTATTTTCAAAAGAAATGAGTGAGGATTTCCTTTCTTATATCTGTCTCAGTGTAGCTATGTCCAAAGTTGCATTGATTGAAAAGAACCAGTGTCAATCTTTTCATTAGCCGTACATTTCCTCCATGCGAAGACTGCCATCATTACAAGACACCAACAATGGAAACAATGGCAGCACATATAAAGGGTGGAAAGAGAGGATGTGATAATAGAAATACAGAGTTGGGAGACATTATTTCATCAGACAAGACCATTTCTTTGGTCATTGCAGAAATCAAAAGTAAAGCTTCCTTGTTAAATCTCTCTTCCTGGATTTGTTGGAAACATAAAGTCCAATTAATAAAATTCTTAACTATGAACTTTATCTTTAAAATACTGTGGGTATGGGGTGATATAAAATCCAATAGCTTAGGTGGAAAGCAAGGTATTAAATATGTCAAAAAATAATTATGCTGTAAAAAGTTTGATTGGAACAACTGGGATTATTGCTAATACAGTACATTCTCTATCTAAAGAACTGATTGTTTCACCATCATAGGCTTTTACAGAATTCTTTGGAGATCTTACATCTATGTATGCCATTCTAAAACTTATTGGAAGAAAGTTGACTTCTAAAATAATTCTGATTCTGATTACTCTGAAGGGTTTGTTTAGAATGTTTCCAGCTTCTCTTGTGAGATAACTCTCTTAACAGAAAAGCATACATATATTTGTCAATTTTAAAAATATTCTGTGCAAAACCTCAGTTATGGGTGAAAACAGCATACAAATGTGCGTTATATTAGGGAAAAAAATGCTTGCAAAAAGCACATAGTGAGATAAACCTGTTCAACAATATTTATAAAATAAAAGCATCACATTACTTAGTGGAAATAGTATACAGCGAATTATATTCGAGTTTGAGCGTGTTGCAAAGTGATACATTATGCAAAATAGCACACATTTTATCCGTTAGGATAAAACGCAGGAAATGTATGTGAATGGTGCATATTAAATCTGATATAGGAATGGGATGAACTAAATTTAAGTGCAGAAAAAAATAGAAACTCAGAAACCTTAAAAAATCTCCTCCATTACTATAAATGCATGTATTAATAAATGTCCTAGCTTTTAAGATGCTGTAGACTTTTTGCTATTTCTGTTGCAAGCTACTCCCTTAGCAAAACGAAACACATGTGACACAAAGATACATGAAGAATATCAGACAAAAATATTTTGCACAGAAATATCATCCAAATGCTGATGAATGCAAAATACTCCAAACTCTGTAGAGAAAGAGTTGCAGAACTATTGCCAGGGGGCGGATGATTAATGAGCACTAATAAATTTACATTGCCTATAATTAGTGACAAATATAATGACAAATGCAACTATAGGATGATCCGAAATGAGTACTGTCAGCTGTATAACAGCCATTCCACAAAATATTTTTATTAACTGGATGCCACATTAAAACAGCAGGAAACTATTTAAATGTGCAGTTCTTTTATTTTGTAAATAAGCACTCCAGTAATCCACCATTCACATTAAAACTTCCCATAGATTAAATAGCATCACAGTCTGTGATCATTTTTTTTTAACATTGTTTGAATGCAAGCAAATAGCTGGACATTAGAGAAAATGATACACGGTTCCTATATTGAATTTTGTCAAATGAGGCTTTCCCCTGGATTGGACATCTGTAACTGGTAATCTATGCTTTGCCCTGAAGCCCTCTTTACTGCAAGCATCAAAAATTGCCAACTTGGTTTCTGGTTGCTTGTAGGTGGGGTATACATGAAAATTGTACTGTAAATCCCCAAATATATTTCATGAAGTGCAAGAAAGTTTGAATCACACTAATATCTGTTAGAAGATTGAAAATCAGGCAAGGTTCAGTTTGAGTAAAATGTCATATGCGATTTGATTCAAAGAGCCCATATGATTCTGTTCCAAGCATCTACCACAGACATGTCAAACACAAGGCCCGGGGGCCAGATCTGGCCTGCGAAGTGGTTTCATGTGGCCCTCAAAGCCATCCTGGAAACAGTGAGGGAATGGCCCCCGCTGCCTTGGCTCTGGCCCAGGCCGGCCAGGAGCCAATGTACAATTTTGTGGTGGTCATCTATGCTGAAATACATTCAGTCTTAGCTCCACAAGGCCATCTGGAAACAGTGAGGGATTGGCCCCTGCCGCATCGGCCCTGCCCCTGGGTGCACACTAGGGAGGTATCACCCTTTGTTAGGAATGAAGAAATGCACCATCGCCTGGAAGTGGCCAGCACATGGCCCTGCCTACTTCAGGCAGGCTAGGGTCTGGGCAGCGTTGTGCTTCTCTTCAGATTTATGCCACCCGGCTCAGCCTCTCGGCGCTGTGAGGAGAGGGCCATGTGCTGGCCACTTCCAGGCGATGGTGCATTTCTTCATTCCTCATGAAGGATGACACTTCCCCAGCTGCGTTTCTTGCCTGTTTTTCTCCCTCCCTCATCTCAAATATTTTCCCATCACTCTGTTCTTAGGAAGGAAGGAAGGAAGGAAGGAAGGAAGGAAGGAAGGAAGGAAGGAAGGAAGGAGAGGAAGGGTCTGAGGGAAGTCCTGCCTTAGTCCTTCCCTGCTGCCCTTTCACCATCCCCTTGCCCCCTCCTCCTGGCCTAACCTGGGTGGTCTCCCATCCTATTGCTAAGGAAGCTTTGGAAACAAAGCCAGGTCTCCTCACATGGAGAGGAAGTGGGCCTCCCTCTTGACGTTGCCCTCATACCCATCATGAGCAACTTGGCTAAGGAGAGCAAGCACAGCATCTGGGCACCCCCTTGGGAAAGTGGGGGTGGGCTTAGTGCTGCGGGTGCTTGAGGGCTAGGCTGGGCATCTGTGGGTGGTGTATTTTTCATGGTATTTTGGTTAAAAAAATCAGGATCTGCTCATCTGTGGATGGGCTTATATGCAAACATATATAGCACTGAATCAATTCAATTAAAATTGTCACATTGATAAAAGTGTGGGAACTTGCACAAAAGTCCATTGAGCCTCTGAAACAATTCAGGAGCACCTGACTGCAGGGAAATTGTAGGAAATTGCAGCTGCTTTCAAAAGTTGCAGGAAGATGCTATAAGTATACTACCCTGTGCTTTGAAGTACCGTATCTTTTCTGAATTATTTTTGAAATAAAATTGCCCTTTCTTCCAACAAAGAAAGCACTTTAATATTTCCTTTCATAAACATTAATTTCTAGTTGAATAGCAGTCCTGTTTATGCAAGCAAGGGAAATGGAATTGGTTGTGAATATTTCTTAGTAGTTCTTACTAGTCAGGCTTCCAAGAGGAGCATCAATTATTCTCTTGGGAGATCACCCTTGCATCACAAACTATTTTTTTAAGATCTCACTACCAAAGATAAAGAACATTTTGCACAGAGGCTTAGCATTTAAGAATCAGATTGCATCTCCCATCTTTGATGTCATTTATGAAATAAAATGTGATTTGGTTGAGTGATTGACCATTTATTCCCACTAGATGCAAGAGATGTTGGATACTTTGGTTCTCCTCTTCTGATAACATTCAATAACATTCAGGGTCTGTCCGTTCCTTTTTATTATCGCTCTCAGATGGAAATGAGGCAGTTTTCCATAGGTGTTGCTGTAAACAATGTGTTTGCAATCTCATTTAAAGAAAAGATAGAGCTGACTCAAGATGGAATGACACTATTAATCAGGCCCTTTGATCAAAGATTTAGTATTGAGGAAGGACAGCACACACACACCCCAAGAAAGAAATATTTTGGGAATATTAAAAGGCAGAATATTATATTTCCCCAAAGGATCTTAAAGGCAGAAAAGCAGGCAGAGTTTTTTTTAATAGCCCCAAGCAGAAAATAGGCAGAGGCCATGTCTGTAGAAATGCAGATTTGATAATTCTATTCCGAAAGGTTGGAGCCAGGAAGCTAGAAGCTGATGAGATTAGAAAGACAAAGACCCCTAAAATCTACATTCCCCATCCAAACTCTAAAAACATGACCTTTAGGACATAATAGGATTAATCCACCACTATCAGAATACCAAAAAGACATGCCACAGGAACAGGAAACAATCTCAAACACAAAAGCCCAAGAAGGTATAAAAACCCACCACTCCTAGCTACATGTGGTCAGTTTTCCCAGAGGCCACATTTCTGTCTAGCTCTGGTCTTCGATAAACTACAACCTTCTTTCTAAAGCAATCTCCATTTTGTTTATTCCCAGCTTAGACTAGACCCTAACGAAGACTTTTTCTTTCAACAGTATTATTAGAACATTTTCATTTTGTAAGCAATTCTGTTATTTCTTCATGTTACAAAAATTCCACAGAGAGTCAAACTCTTTTATTTAACTGAAGCACCAATTACTAAAAGACAGGAGAGAGAAAATACATCCATGCTGTCGTCCTGTTGTTTCATGGTGGAATCATGCAAAACTGAATGTGTTCACAATGCTACTGGAGATTAACATTAATATCTGGGTCACGTTACTATTTCTTTGCAACATTCTGTGTGAGCTTTTTGGCCTGGCAGGTGTATTGCATACTAAGTGAACTGCATTAAGGATAGATCTGTTTTCTCCAACAATATATCCCCATTGATTTTCCTTCTTTTCTACAAATTTAAATGGCTCCTTAATGTAACTTTAAAAATGTTTTCTTGCTGTGAAAGTCAAATTAGAGTCTAAGTCTTAGCATCTTAGCACTTCAAAATCTGGGTGTGAAAATCAAATCATTGCAGAAGAAATTAAAGTGAGGGGGGGGGAAAGGACTGCATCCGGTGGGGGAAAATATGGTCAATCGCTCAACTGAATCACATTTTATTTGATAAATTACATCAAAGATGGGGGATGCAATATGATTCAAGATCTGGATTGTTTCCGCCAAAACCATTGCAGGCCATGTAATAAAAGATAGTGGGGATTCATTATCCAATTCCATTCTTCCTATCAGTGGAGAAAGAGATCTCATTCTTCAACAAGAGAGAGATCCCCATAATCTTAATCTAATCCCATAGTGTTAATCTTAATCTCTTGCATTGGCAACTGAGAAGTTCTCTGGACAATTTCTTGAACAGATTTCTTGTTCCTCAGAAACATTCTGTCTGAGATGGAATTTGGGAACTATCGGGAGCTGGATGATACACAGATTGAGAGTTCTTGCTGATAAAATATAGTCAACATTGGCAAATCACATATTTTCAGAGAAGAAAGAGTTGCAGATCAAGTGAGAATTATCTCTTCTGTAGAAAATATGGATTAAAATCTGAATTTGAATGCTTTTCAATTATTATTTTTTTGAAAGGCTGAATATCTATATTTATTTATTTATTTATTTTAATTCCATTTATATCCCGCCCTTCTCCGAAGACTCAGGGCGGCTTACAAGCTTAGCAGTAGCCTTCATTCTATGTATATGCCTGCTTATTAGGGCTTTCACACACACCCCAAGCGGCATTATTACAAAGTCAGCTTAATTGCCCCCAACAATCTGGGTCCTCATTTTACCTACCTCGGAAGGATGGAAGGCTGAGTCAACCTTGAGCCTGGTGGGATGCGAACCTGCACTAATTGCAGGCAGCTGGTGTTACTTAAGGAGGCATTAGCCCACTGCGCCACCAAGGCTCTTTTATGAGAAAACTCCAAAGCTTTTTCTAAAAAAAAAAGCAAACAAAATTACTTTTTTTCTCTCTCAATAGCATTATGGCAATGGTGATAGGAAGTCAAAATATTTACTTGTTATTTAAATGCAGTTTGTTAAAACAGACTTGCAAATAGCTGGGCAATCTAAGATCAGAAATAGTAAATTTTACCAAATCTTCTATATTTTTGCCATTCAGTGTCACTTGCTCAGATTGACAGGTTTTAAACTAGGCACTCAGTTGGACAATTAGGAGTCTTGAAAATATAATTACATCAAGCAAGGGGCAAAATGTGGATGCAGTGGAAGATTTTACAGGAATTATTTCTCTAAATACGAGTTAGCAAAGGAAACTACAAGATGCAAAAAAATCATCATGGGGTATCCAAGGAACTAACAATCATTCTTGACCTAAAAACAGGCATCAGAATAGAGATCCTAGACCTTGGGAAAATAATTTTATTTTCTGATCTTCCTATTTTTTGGGGGGTCAGGGAGACCTATTTCTGCACTCTCTAAATATTTGTTTTCTTTTTTATATATGTGCTTGTATTAGGTTTTAATATTTATTTTATCTATTTCATATAATACATTTATGGCAAAAAAGAAAGGAAAAGAGTTATATTCCACTGGAAGGCATCACTTCAATCCACATAGTTGGAGAATTCTCCAATTCAATCCAATACAGGAAGTCCACTTAGAAAATCAAACCATTTCAGTGCTGTGAATCAAATGCTCAAAGTGAGTCACATTGATTCAATTGTTTGCTGTGAGCCAGTGGAATGAGGCTTCATACATGTGGGAAAGCTCTTTTTAGTGACTGCACTGAACCCGATTCTAAACTAATCCAGTCCCTTTAAAGGGAGCATCCCCTGTTTTGATTCAGAGCTTTGCTAACAGATAGCACTAAACAAAAAATACGCAGAAGAAAATGAGCTACAATTTTGTAAACCAGGTCTGCTTGTGAGCAGTAGGTCTGGCTTCAGAATGGATATTGGTTGCCTGGGGTTCTAAATAATGATCGCTCCTCCAGATTTGTCAGAATAATGAACATCCATTGATTGCTTATATCTGCATAACAAAGGAGAAGAGCCTGGAATCAAACAAGGCTCATTAGAAGACTTTGATGATTCCAGTATGAGTTGAACTTGGATGACTTGGCAGAGGTGAATTGGGTTTTTTTTAGCAATGTAGTTATAAGTCCTTTTATAACTGGACTGTTTTCTCTGCCAAGATGCTACGTTGGCCAATTCAGTTTTGGTTACCAAGATACGATTCTTATTAGATATGCAATTTTATGGACAGTTTTCTATCTCTCAGGGAAGTTCTTCCCAATCATATCAGCATACCAGCAAGCCTCCTTAATTTGACCATTCATTTCAGAGCAATCAATATCTCTTTTGTTTCTTCTCCCAGTTTGGCTGCTTTCCCCAGAAAAAGAAAAGAAAAAGAAAACCTAAAGAAGTCTTGAGCTAAGATCTCATGGTGATGCGATGGAAAGTATCCAAAGAATTAGCATGTCTCTGTAACATACTGAAATGATACTGAAATGATTCAGCAGCTTGAGATTGTATTGCTTGAGATGGTGTACAACCACTGAGAAAGCAAGTGATGAATGGTCTGAACAGAGGTTACTATAACAGCAGGTGGATTATAGTATAGCACATTACTAATATTACAATAATAGAAAATTGGTAGAGATTTCAGTGCATTGGCCTGTCATTTGTGTGATTGACTGCTACCGTGATTGAGTCTCAGTACACTGCAGGTACCTTCCAGTGGTTGAAATACAGGCAAAAGTACTTTGAGATGTAAGTCAATGAAGATTCTCAATCATGCAAGTAAATTGTCTGGAAGTTGAGTCATGGCACCTGGACTTCTTTGCTCTTTTGGTTTGAAACATTCTGATGCTTATCCAATTAGCTTTTTTGAACTAATTGAAGTAGCTGCTTGGATAAGCAGTGAAATGTTTCAAACCAAAGAAGAAAAGAAGTCCAGTTGACACAACTCAGTTCCAGACTTGAGATGCAAGGCAATCTCTAATATTAGAAATGTTGGCTTGTCTAGAGTAACGTGCATATTCAGAGTAAAAGTATTGGTTGCACCTGTAGCAAGATGGCCAAAACATGCCCAATCTGACAATCTTTTCAAGGAATAGAATAGAATAGAATAGAATAGAATAGAATAGAATAGAATAGAATAGAATAGAATAGAATAGAATAGAATAGAATAGAATAGAATAGAATAGAATAGAATAGAATAGGAAGGGATCTTGGAGGTCTTCTAGTCCAGCCCCCTGTTCAAGAAGGAGAACCTATACCATCCCAGACAGGTGAATGTGTAGTCTCTTCTTGAAAATTTCCAGTGATGGAGCGCCCACGATTTCTGGATAAGCTGTTCCACTGGTTGATTGTCCTTACTGTCAGGAAGTTTCTCCTTAATTCCAGGTTGCTTCTCTCTTTGATCAGTTTCCAACCATTGTTTCTCATCCTTTCCTATGGTGCTTTGGTGAACAACCTGGCCCCCTCTGCCTTGTGGCAGCCACTCAGATACTGGAACACTGCTATCATGTCTCCCCTATTTCTTCTTTCTTTAGACTAGCCAAACCCAAGTCCTGTAGCCATTCTTCATATGTTTTAGTCTCCGGGCCTTTGATCATCTTAGTTGCTCTTCTCTGAATTTTTTTTTACTGCAAGTGGTATGAGTATGGCTAAGTGGGTAACCAATTTTCCACTTGGTTCTCCTGATGAAACATAAGAAGTGAAAGACATTAATAAAAGGAAGGAAATGAAAAAGATAGACATGGGATGGTGTTTGTGGAGTAAGAATATGGGTGGGATGCAATAGATCTGAATGAAAGTGACCCAGTCCTGTAGTAGAGCTGATGAGAAGATGTAGGTTTGATTGTGAATGAAAGAGATGGGTGGGAATGGGCCTGTCTGGAATATGTACTACATTGAGAAAATTTACAGTGACATCTTTACAGGTTCTAAGTCCTTCGGGAATAGGGCGGTATAGAAATTTAATTAATTAAATAAATAAATAATAAATTGTCACTTGGTTTGGGTCCCTTTTAAGCTACATCATCATTAAAATGGGATTTGCAGATTGCCACTCTTCCTTTCTTTGCCAGTTCCTCCCCTGCCTGCCCCCAACACACTTCCTTTTCCAACTTTAGGACAGAGGCATAGCAGGCTCATTTAGTTGTAAATGATATAAGAATGTAATACCCTGCTGGGGATCATGGGATTTTCTAATGAGCCTATAGCTGGTCAACCTTCATTTCACAATTGAAAAGAGAAAAATCATTTTTGAAAAAAAAGGGGGACCTTATAAATCATGGCAAGGAGCATTATTCCTCTTCTTCCTTGTCTCTATCATCCCCATCACTAAGTAAAAAGTTAGTGAAATCACTAACAACTAGGTTCTCATCTATTTTTATTACCCAGGAAGAGTGATCCCATTAATAATTACACTATGCATCTTCACTCAAGCAATACAGAACAGACATGTGTCTAGTCTTAAAGGCATCTCAGTAAGCCTCAATAGTGAGAAGGACGCAACCTGGATCTGTTGCAAAGAAATTCGTATGGTTCTTTTGATGGGATGTTAAATTATTTGGGAGATAACCTAGTCTAGCATCAAGCCTTTAAAGCAGCAGCTTCAGCCATCCTATTTTTCTTTATTCCTAGACTTATAACCATTGGAATCAATCACACTATTCCAGGCATAAGCTAATCAGAAAAGCAGGGTCAATGTCTCAGTAATACTAATTACAGTAGGTTACAAGACTTAGGATTCAAAAGGATTCAGCCGTGTCAAAAAAAAAAAGCAGATAGATAATGCAGGATGAGTTTTAAATTCTGCTTCTCCGCTGTCTAAGCCTAGCCAGTTTCATAATATCCTTTTCTAAGACATCGCACCAAATGTCAGGACTTAAATGGAGTAGAGAAAACAGTGGGGAGCTGTCTGCATGATTGAAAGTACAGCAGATATGCAAATGTGGTAAAGCAATATTTCTTTTTTGGGGGGGGGCTGTAGTTTGAAAAGGCAAAGTCTCTTAACAATTTTTCACAGTGCTGCACTTCTCTTTGTTGTCTTGTCACATCCTATTGGACAAAGTTAATATCTTTAAGCACACAGAGTCAGTGAGAGCGGGTATGCATGTGGGTGTGTGTGAGAAAAACTTACAGAAACACTAAGAGAAAGATTTATCAAGCCAATAAAAAAGCTTCTATAGCTGTTGAATGGGAAGAATAAAACATAGGATTATTATCAGTTAGGTCCAAGATTCAATCTCTTGTTTAAAAGCTGCTAAAAGCTGACGTGCTGGTAGAAACTCATGCTAGGTTACATTAGACTCAACAGTCTGACCCACATTGTAGCATCTCACAAGTAACTCAAGCAATAAAATATTGTTTAACAGTATCAGATTTACTTTTTATTTCTTTTCAATGTGCAAAAACAGCAGATACAGCTACTAGGGGCAGCAAAATGTCCTGGGCCACCCCACCCCAATCTTACCTCATTTCTAATAGTTCTTTTGTAACATTACATAGACAGAGTTGAAATCATTTTCCAAAATAACACAATGTTAGGTATGATGTGGGCTAATAAGGAATAAAATAGAATGCAGATGTGAATAGAATACAAAATATTCTATTCTATTCTATTCTATTCTATTCTATTCATATAATGTAATACAACACAACACAGCACAGCACAACACAACACAACATATTCCATTCTATTTATTATTATTAGAATAGAAAACAGATATGAAGGATTTGCAACTAGCACATTAGTAGCAACTAGCACATCCTAGCCCTTTTCCTTCCATCTTTCTTGAAGAAATTGACTAATCTTTTTATGAATTACCTTATCACTATTATGGATCTGAGACATGCAACTTCATGCCTACAAGAAGAGGAACATGATCAGTCAATTCCTGAGAATATAGGGTTTCTAAACAATTCTTGGGCATCTCTCTAGGTTTTGTTCAACTTTAAGGAAAAACTTCACCTCCTGTACTACTGAAGTAAAGTGACTTAAATGAGGACCCTATCACTTAGTTGGCTCAGACTAGGACCCTCTTCCATGTCCTAGATTTGGTGAAGAGCCTGCCACCAAAGTTTTGTTATTATTACTCCTTCACTGAATGATATACTGGAGTTTTGTTGTTCTCTGTTTCTATTAGGAAACAGAGAAATTAGGAATCACTTACACTTTGTTGAGAACTAATTGAGCAATGGAAGCTCAAAGCTGGTTAGAAACACAAAGGAATACTTCGTTCAGATGAATTGAATCCAGATTCATGAATGAAAGCAGAGATTGCTTACAAGGCAAACAAATCAGATAATGTGGTGGTGAAGCACCTTACTTTCTTGTAGATATAATTTCTTGTTTTGATACAAATGGTTTCCTCCATGAACAGGTGAATTGACTTGTCAATGGGAAGCCCTGTTTTGCAGCTGAGAATGAAAGGTGCCAAGACTTTTCTCTGTTGTATTCTCTGCATTGTAACTCATTAACACATGCAAATTCCCACTTGATGTTTTAGACATCAAGAAATAAATATGAATATTCGTATTAGCTTCTTTAGGGTTTACTTTCTTTCATTGGTCTTGTTGATCTGATAACTCCAATTCCTATAGCATTTAAATATTTGCTGTTTTTCATGTCCTCAGCAACTTCCAATGAAAGAAATATCCTTTGCTTAGAAATACATGGGATTATGTATTGGAGACATTAAAATGCCAATGCTCCGGGAGGAATTGTCATATGTCTAACCTATTTCCAGGTAGTGAGGGAGGGAAGAGACAATGCACTGAGCTAGTATGAAAAATAAAATGTACCCTTTTAGAGTATGAGATGTGTTATGATTATTAAAAGGGAAGAGGGAAATTTCTGGTGTGGCACATTTACGGTAGAAAAGGTATTTCCTTAATAAAATGAACTTTCTCTACTCTTTATCACTTAAGAAGAAATGTTTGTTTACTTACACTTTAATGGAGTTGTGAAATTGTGAAATAAAGCTGTGCACAAGGAGAAGCCAATTAATTTTATGCCAGCACTATAGAAAGAAATTGTGGTAGAACTAATGTTCAATATAGCTAGCCTGATACTTTATATTTGTTATTAATTTTATAAATCATGACTAATAGGCTGTGTGTTTGTGTGTGTGTGCATGCCTTCAATACATTTTTTACTCCCGGCAACCATCTGGACCATCCCCTGAAATTTTCTTGGCCAGATTTTGGAAGCGGTGTGCTCTTTTCTGAATCTTAGGGCTGACTGACTGAAGGTTATCCAGCTGGGTTTGTGCCTGAGGCAGGACTACAACACACAATGTCCCAGTTTCTACCCCAGGTGCCTTAACAACTACACCAAACTGGATCTTTAAAAGAAAAGCTGTAGTGGTTGTTATAAAATAACATAATGCTATGTATCTTCATGGAAGATCTATACCACATCAATACAATACTTTTTTCTCTGAAGCAGTATAATTTGGATAAACAGCATCTCAGTACTGATTTCCTTTTTAAAACATAAAAAAATCACTAAACCAGCATGCTCGGGTCATATTGTTTGACCATCAGCAAGGATGATGGTGGTACATTCTGAAGCAGCTCTTCTGAACCAGCTTTGAAGGATGTTTAGCTTCAATATATAATATTGGCTTCTCCTGAGATAGGCAAACAATTCTATTCAGGGACCATAGTTTAGCGCTAAAACCGTGTGGTTTTAGACTTGAACTGCAGTGTGAAGATTTGAAGCTACTGAGAAAGCATTCAAAATGCATCTAGTGGATATTTTGAAGCCACACTTGACCTCCTTCCCACTAATTCCTACTTCCACTTTCAGAGAAGAGAATCAAACTTTTACCAAAGAATATTTCATCTTATTGAAATATTGTTTATTTAATACTGTTGCAAGTGATTTAGTTCTCAGAATTTTGTGGATTCATCTGGATAGTTTATGTACATTTAGTTTTTGTAACAGTTTTTGGGTCATTTTCTACAGGATTTATATTATTTTCCATTTACATTGTGGCTAACAATAAATTGGGTTGATTCTTGCTTTCTTTTTATATCATTTATCAGGTTCATTTTTGTTTTGTCACTGAAGACAAGCACGGCTCACATTAAAATGGCTTCTAAGGACTCCAGAGGTGAAGACTAATGCTCTATGACACAAAAAATATGTTGCAGAAATTACAACCTTGTCAACAGTTTTAGGAAAGGAAACTATACACACACAGATGTTAAGCTAGCACCATCTAGCCAGCTTTGAATATTACTTGAATAGAAGACCACTGTCAAATGCCAAAATTGTAGACTACATCAGGAAATCTAAACAACACCTTGGAATAAGGCAGGGCCAAACCCCTTGAAATCCTGGTCCTAAGAAAACTAAATGAATTACTCCTGAAGTCACCAGCACAAAGGGTTGCTTTACCTTTATATACCAACACCTCATCTACAACCCCAAAAAAGGACAGTAGGCCCAGGAAAGAAAACAAAAGCAACCAGAAGTCCTGCAATCATATTTTAGCTGCAGAAGCTGCTTCACTTTTGTGTGATCTCAGTCTGGATTTATTTTCTTTCATTTCTTTCAAAAAACAAAAAATCAGTTAGAGTTCAAGAACTATACTTAAGTGTCTAACATTCTTCTTTGCTGACTTCCCAGAGCTTCAGTTCTGGCTCCCCTGGGCCTCCAGCGTTAGGCAGTGGTGGGATTCAAATATGTGAACAACCAGTTCTCTGGGTGGATGCCGCTTCTGGAAGTCCATTCTGGGCCTGGGCAACAAAAAATTACCTATCGGTTCTGCCGAAATGGTGCAAACCGGCTGAATCCCACGACTGGCTTTAGGGTCCTAAGCAGCTAAAAGGAAGAGTATTCTTCCCAGCAACAACTGAGGAGGAAAAAAAAACCCTGCAAGCAATGCAGTCTCTGCATTCACTGTCAGATTTATTTAAGGAATAAAAGGAATGTGAAGCTTGGCTTTAGCATCATTAAGAAGGTTCCTGCTGTCCTAAAAGCTGCCAGGGGAACGATGCATTTTCTGATTGTGCTGAAGAAGTAAACAAAGGAGTTGTTGAATCCCATCCTAACTATGCTTCCTTCTCGACAGAAGGAGTTTGCGACTGTTTTATTTTTTTTACTTTATTTAATTTTATGTATTGTTTTATATACCTGTATTGTACTGTACATTTTTTCCTTTGTAAGGATTCCATAGAATCCCCAGCTTTACAGAACCATAACAGTGGTGTAGCATGGATGACCCCATTAGGAGACCATATTAGGGGGCCTTTAGGGGGACACAGAGGGCATAACGTGACAGTGTAAACCAGCCCTTGCAATTTGTCAGCCCGTAAAGGATGGATTCTCAAGCCCCGGGGTGTTGCAGAACATTTGAGGTGGATCGCAGCTTTATACCATCTTGGAATATGTAATTATGTAGCTAAAATTATGCATACGATCAAAGTGCCTAGTTTTTAGAATTAGAATTCTTTATAGGCCAAGTGTGGTTGGACACACAAGGAATTTGTCTCTGGTGCATAAGCTCTCAGTGTACATACAAGCAATAGTGATAGATCATGATCATAATCCACATAAAATATATATTCATCATAAATCATAAGATACAACACTTAGTGATAGTCATAGGATACTAACTAAGCAAACAACATAAATCAGGCTAGGATACTAAATAAAACAATATAAATTGTAAGATAAAAGCAACAAAGTTATAGTCATAAGAAGATAAGGATAGGTAATAGGAAAGATGAGAAGTATCATAGTAATACAGCTTTACTAAGTAATTTGATGGTGTTGTAGGAGTTAATTGCTTAGCAGAGTGACAGCATGGGGGGGAGAAAGATGATGCTCAATAGCATCATCTTGAGAGAAGAAGTTGAAACAGTTTATATCCAGGATGTGAGGGGTCTGTAGATATTTTCAGAGCCCTCTTTCTTGCTCATCCAATATACAGGTCCTCAATGGAAGGCACACTGGTAGCAACTGTTTTTTCTGCAGTTCAAAACCAGACAGTTATCGAGGTGCACATGATTTTTAAATTCCTTGATTTCCAGAACCACTCATCAAATGCTTTTTTTATATGGACTGTCAACGCTGCTAACATCGAATGTTATTGCTTGACAAGAGATGAAGAAGTAGCAATTTCATATGTTAAACTTGTGTATTGCTTTAAGACTTGTGTATTGTTTTAGTTTAAGGTTAGGAGGGGGGATGAGTAGGATTGCACTTTTCAAGGCCATCTCTAACTAAGAAGATAAGGCTTTGGTGGGTCTTCTAATGGAAGGGAAACTGATTCTTTAAATTAATTGGAGAATATGATTAATGACAAAATTAGAAAGGTGGAGAATTGTGTTTTAATATATTGTGCAAGGGGCGGAGATTTCAGATTCCAGCTTCCTTCAAGCAAGCATTTGCCGGTGTATTAGGCTAATAAAGGACTTTTAAGGTAAACAATGCCTCAGAGTCACTTGAAAAGCCCATACATCGGAAACTTGACATGGACCTTATAACAGAAAAATTCTCCTGTAAAGATATCTGTGTTTAAATCTGGATCACTCATATTTGTTTCTCTAGAACACCCAGACATAGCCATATGTCTAACATTTATCTTACCTTTTTTTCTCCACCCAGTAAATTAGTTAATAGATTGTAATTTATTTAGCATTTACAACAAGTTGAAATACTATTCATTATCACCGGAGATCATGCTATATTTTTATGCATATTCTTCTGTCTTCTACATTCAGTACAACATCAGACTAATGTATCATTCTCTCTCTCTCTCTCTCTCTCTCTCTCTCTCTCCCTCTCTCCTCTCTCTCTCTCTCTCTCTCTCTCTCCCCTCCAATCAATGTCTTCTGAGCTGCGGCATCTGGCCTGTGCAAATTCAGACAAACACCAGATGGAAGCAAAGAGTTAGAGTATCCCTTGGCTATCATATAGGGGCCATCTGAGGTTTTTCTAGCTGGGATAAGGTAGCCTTGATATTGGTAGGAAACATATGGCTTAGCAGACATTGCTGAATTACAATTTCTAACATTTCTCATTATTAGCTATCTTGGCTGGAACTTTTTAGAGGGCAGAGAGGATGGATATTCTTCATCCATCTCCTCATTCATAAAGGTGGAATGTTACAAAAAGATGGGCATTTTTTTAAAAAAAAATCTGCTATGAGGGGATTAAGCTCGCATTCACTGTGTCCGTTCTAGACAGACTGTGCTTTATATTTAGTCCTGAACTGCTCATCCTGGTTAGATCAGCATTATTTAAATCTAATTCCTGATATCCTGGAATTGGCAGTTTGAAAGAGATTGTGTATCTCTCTATAAAGCTTACAGGATTTCACTTCTTATGTGCTATTTTATTTATTACAGTATTTATATATTAGCTGGCAGAAAGGAAGCCTTCACTCATTGTGTTTTACCTTAAACTCTAAAAAAATGACAAAAGGATGTTTTGGAAAGGGGGCCACTTTGCTAAACAAAAATCTTTCAGGTCCAGATATTTGGGCTTGTTAAAGGAGGAGGTGGCAGAAGTGTGGGAGTTCACACTTTGTTCCAGGAGGTGACACTGTGATCATACTGTGATCATACTGTGGTGGGGGAAAAAAAGTGATACAAGGCAGGCAACAATAACCATCCAACTTTATCATGGAATCAGCAGAGTTACGGGAAGACTTTTTCCAAATTCTTCCATAAATTCCCTCACACCCTAAATCTTTCATTAAATCTTTTCGAAATGAACCCAAAGAACATGGTAAGGTAAATTTATGGCTAAACCACTTATCATTAAGTGGAATAGTGACTGCAGTGATGATGAATGGCATTATCAATGTCCAAATTAATTTACTATGAAAACCTCTGTTTCAAATTTCTGCTGCAAATATGGTTGTTTATTTAAGAGAATCCACAAATCTTTCGGAACAGCATTGGCTATAAAATTAATTAGCTGCAAATACTATGAAAACTTGATTTTTAGCTTCCGGGAAAGCTGCCAGCACTCCATTGTTTCTCTTAAGAGCTAATTGCCCAAATATTATCTCCCAGATCTCCCTCCTTGGAGCTTCTTGTATTGCTTCCACCGTGTCATGTTCCCTGTTATTGAAATGTTGGGCATTGTACATAGCAGCGTATAATGCACAGATAACCTTTAGTAGACACAGTGGCAGTTCAAGAGGCTTTGGCATTCATTCTTAGCCAGACAAAGTGTTTCATTGCTCCACTTCATTATCAGTATCCTTTTGCAATATATTGGTGTTTAGAATATGAAAAGTACTCATCAATATGCAGGCAATCATTATCACCACTAGAGTCAAAAGGAAGTAAATTTCATTAGTTGCTCTAGAGCGGTGTATTTCAAAACCTGGCAACTATAAAGATATGTGGACTTCAACTTCCAGAATTCTCCAGCCAGCATGTTGACGTCTAGATATCTAAAAGCTGCCAAGTTTTAAAAACACTGCACTAGAACAACTAAATCATGAAATTTTTCTCAAATGTTAAAATATTCATTTGTGAACTTAGATGATTTATAATTAAGTACTTTTTGAAGAAGTATGCTAATAATGCTACAAATAATTTTATAATATTCCTTTTTTCAGGTATAAAGAAATAGTTCTCGGGGGCATGAGCTGATTTCTTGCTTAGGTGATTTGCAAAACTATCCAAAGGCTGTGTTTATCAATCTGTTTATCAGCATCCAGTTGAGTATATGTATGTGTATGTGTGTGTGTGTGTGTGTACAGTAAAATTTTAACAACTTCATATTGTTGACAAGATTACAGCATAATGTGCTCCTTCATTACATGTCAATGGGGAAGGAAAGTTCTTTTCCATGTATCCAAAATGCACCACCCCAATATTATGGTATGAGAGAGCATTGCTCCATGTGTAGAGAAGACCAGGAAAACAGAGCAAAAGTTGGTGAGGGAGAGATCATTTAGCCAAGGATGGTGATACTTGTTTTGCCAATTGATGGACTATAGAAAATTACAAACTGGGCTCTCCACCTAACGTAATGATTCTGTGGCATCTGTATTGTCAGCCTTCCATCATATTGCCCATAACTACTGAGGATATCAATGCTAATGATCATAGTATGTTTTTACTTTGCTATTAATGGGCTTGAAATAGATGGTCTTGTTAATATTCTTGACTATTAAGCAGTATGCATGCTTGGGACATCCATCTCACTTCCACTCATTTTAAACAGAAACATTATTTATAGGGTCCAGGAAAGTTGCTATGGTTGAAATAACTTGTGGATAGAAATACTAAATTTATGAAAATTTTGGCACGAAGTCCACAGCAGCAGGAAACTCATTCATTGCAAGGATGCTGGCCATGTCATGTATTACACTAGCACGTGATACATGTCCACAAGAGTCAGCACCTTAAGAAAAGTGGCTGTCTAGAAGCAGAAAAAGAGCCTTGGTGGAGCAGTGGGCTAATGCCTCCTTAAGTAACACCAGCCGCCTCCAATTAGTGCAGGTTCGAGTCCCACCAGGCTCAAGGTTGACTCAGCCTTCCATCCTTCCAAGGTAGGTAAAATGAGGACCCAGATTGTTGGGGGCAATAAGCTGACTTTGTAATAATGCCGCTGGGGGGGGGGCGAAAGCCCTAATAAGCAGGCATATACATAGAATGAAGGCTATTGCTAAGCACATTGATTTGTGCTTAGAGTGTAAGCCTCCCTGAGTCTTCGGAGAAGGGCAGGATATAAATGGGATTAAAATAATTAAATAAAATAAACTACATCCAATGCATAGCAGCTGATCAAATTTCCCTGATCAGAAGCATTTTTTTAAAAAAGACAAGTTTATCCAACAATGCATGAATTAGGGGATATGTTAGAAGCAAGAACTGTTTTCAAGTACAGAAAAAAATTAAGAAGTATCATGAACAAACGTGCTGTGAGTATAGCTATAGTTATACCTCATTTTCCCTTTCTTGTTGCACCCCTGTAATTTCTTTCACTTACTGTTTTAAATTCCATTTCTTTGCTGTCCATAACATTGACAGAATGTTAATGAAAAGGACTGGAGTGATGTGTATAAATATATTCCCTCTTGTCCCCTTGAAGATCCCTGTTCTGTTCTTTATCTCCAGTCCCCCCCCAGTGCTAGAACAGACACTGACTCTTTTAAGATATCATTAATTCTGGGAAGGAAACAGAAGAGCAAGATCATCCACTCTGATAAACCAGGTAACTTCCCTCCACCAACATACACTAAGGCAGGGCTTTTCCACCTTTTCACAGATTGTACCACTTTTAGGACATGACAGTATTCCAGTACCACCAGTGCTTAGCAATGTGTCAAAAACCTGATGACTAAATAAAGGGGGGGATTTGGGGTTTTACTGATTAAATTCATTTGTTGTTATAGAAATGGCTAGTTTATAATATTATGGAAAAGTAAAAAGTTGTGGTTCAGTGTTAATGCTTCCTTCTACTACAACAGAGGAAGTCTGTCCTTTTTCCCTTCTCCTCCTCACTTTCCCCCCTTTTCCTCCCCACTGTGTCCTTCTGTTTGCTTTTGTATTTTTGTATTTTATTCTATAGTCTAATAAAATATTACAAACTGTAGAAAAAAAGTAACAGTTTTAATTTCTTCAGTGGCTGTTCCTTTGCTGAATCACTTTCCCTTTGCACTGATAAATGTATGATGAATTTATCCATGTTTATTAATATGCACCACTACCATCTAGCTCAGAGGTCTTCAAACTTGGCACTTTTAAGACTTGTGGACTTCAACTCCCAGAATTCCTCAGCCCTCATGGCTGGTTGAGGAATTCTGGGAGTTGAAGTCCACAGGTCTTAAAGTTGCTAAGTTTGTAGACTCCTGAGCTAGCTGGTTGGCCCTTCTGAGCTTTTCCATAGTGCAGTAAGAATGCACACACACTCCCAAATCCCTTCCCTGTACCCATAAAGACACAGTAATCAAGTGCAAAGCAAGAAATGGTCACAAAATAAAGAAACAAACACTCTGTTTTTTTCTCTTTAAGCTGCCTCAGTTGTGTCACGTGTCACAATGTTGCAATTCTAGACTGAAAAGCTCTGGCAATTGCGAAAGGCTTTAGCTTTAAATTAAGCCTGTTTACCTTCAAAGAAAACTTTCTAAAAGCCATAGCCAGACTCAGTTAAAGGGGGTAAAACTAATTACATTTGTTTAAAGGGATTAAACCTTTCCTGTTGTCTTTTTTCCCTTCCCCCACCCAAACCACCTCCTTTTATAGCCTCTCCTCCCCCACTTTTTCTTCAGTTCACCTCCAGCTCCGAACTGCTTCTGGACACGCCAATCAGCTGGAGCTTTGACAGCTCCTAGGGCTTCTGCCAAGCCCAGACAGTTATGCAGCTGCAGCTGCCTCTCACTCAGGCTTGGGTCACTTAGGCTCATTCCCCTCCCCTGCTACACTTGGCTAGCAGTCGCATACCACCTGCCACATGGCAAAGTACCACAGGTGGTACACATACAACCGGTTGAAAAGCCCTGCACTAAGGGTCTCTTGCCCTCTCTCAATCACTCTGAAGGTAAAAGCAAGGAAGCAAAAACTGTTAGGGCAGCTTCAGAAGCAGCAGTGTAAACCTTGGAGAAGACACACTTCAATGGCTAAAAGTAAGGTGCTTTGTATATGTTCTTTAGAGTTGTGAAACATTCCCTTTGTTGGATTTCCATCTCCTTCTCCCATTTGGATCCCAGGCTAAATCAGGCATAGGACCATTTGCCACCAGAGGTTTCCTGTATCAGCAGCAGGACTGGGCTGCTTCTGAAGCTGCCCTAACAGTTTTTGCTTCCTTGCTTCCATAGAACAAAACAAACCCTGCCTTTGCTGGCTCACTGGGCAGATGACAGGTGCCTCAGTATATGAAGGTAGTACAGGTAGTCCTCGACTTACAATCACAATTGTATGCCCAACATTTCTGATGCTAAGCCAGACAGTTGTTAAGTGAATCATGCATCATTTTATGACCTTTTTGCCATGGTTGTTTAATGAATCACTACAGTCGTCATGCAGTTGTCAAGCGAAATCAGGCTTCCCCCATTGACTTGGCTTGTCAGACGCTCCCTAAGAAGGCTGCAGATGACAATCCCAGGATCCTGAGATGTTGCAACCATCATAAATAAGCGCTGGTTGCCAAGCACCCAAAGTTTGATTAACATGACTATGGGGGATGCTGCAATGCCTGTAAGGGTGAAAACTGGTTATAAGTCACTTTTTTCAGGGCCGTTGTAAGTTTGAAGAGTCATTAAATGAATGGCTGTAAATCAAGGACTGCCTGTAACACCATTTGGAAGCTTCAGCTGGTTCCGGATGTGGTAGCATGGGCAGTTAAGCACACCTATTATGTGGCGCATGTGATTCCACCGCTCTGCAGGCTGCATTGGCTCTGCAATGCTTCCAGATGCAATTCCAGATGCTGGTGGTCACTTGGACAGCCCTTCATGGCTTGGGGCAAGTTTCTTGCAGAAGTCTCCCTCCCCAGTTGACTTTACCCTCCCATCGGGGTCTGGCAGGAGGGGGGGCATGCCTCTCTTGGGGAATGTTGCTGGCAGGGCCAGGAAGGGGACCTTTTTCTGCTGTGACATCTGTCCTTTGGAATACCATTTCTCTGATGAGCTACAAGGCCTTGCAGATGTGTTTTTGTGCTCGAGCCTAGAGTCCCTTTATGTGTGATGGAACCTGTTCCTGGTTATGCTGACTGTTATTTTGGATGCTGCGTGATTTATGGGGTCTTTCTTTTTAGTTTGGTTTTATTATTTTTAATATTATTAGCCACCCAGCATCATGTGTTTGAGATTGGTGACCATATAAATTTAATATATCAATAAACAACAATAAAAAATAATATCAATTTAAACTTGACTCCTGGTGACTTCCTGGACCTGTATATGTTTTTTTTCTTTGAATGCCATAAAAATGATATGTCACTGCTTCTACCAGGATGATAGTTGCTAAATTACTCAGCCTAGTCTACAATACCAGGTTTTCCTTGATCTTCCAGACAGCTACTAATAAGGTGTGAGATTACTTTTAAAGTTTAGCCAAAGTTAGCCAGATAACACCTGTTGGAGACCAATCTAGGTATACAGGAATGTTTTTTTTTAAATTCCCATAAAAGTTTGGGATTTACCCAATATAACTATTGGAGATATTTCTATTGAGAAACTACACATGCATACATCTAAAACTTCATAATTTTATTGGATCATAATTCTTTTGCCAGAGTAACTGCTCTAATAAGCCTTTCTCTTAATGGAAGCTGATGAGAAACATTTAACTTGACCATTGATGCCCGGCTTTAATTAACTTTGACTTTTTTCCAAACAAAGATGAAGTCAGGAAAGCAGAGGCTCAGAACGAACAAAGATTTGGAATACAAATCAAGGATGATAAAAAAAAACTTCTTCCTACATATTAACAACAGGAAAAAAGTCAAGGAAACTGTAGGTCCACTAAAGAGAGAAGATGGCAAGGAAATAACAGGCAACAGGGAGAAAGCAGAGCTGCTTAACTCATACTTTGTGTCATTCTTCACACAAAAAGAAACTATAGCCCAACATACCAATAAAAACATTACTAGAGATAAACTAGAAACAAAAATTAAAATAAGCAAGAAAATGGTGAGAGAACACCTATCCAACCTTTATGAATATAAATCACCGGGACCCGACAGATTACTTCCCAGAGTTCTGAAGGAGCTGGCAGGTGTTATCTCAGAACCATTGCACCACATCTTTCATAAACCCTGGAGCACCGGGGAAGTACCTGAGGATTGGAAAAGGGCTGATGTGGTTCCCATCTTCAAGAAAGGGGGGGGGAATGGACACAGGAAACTACAGACCAATCAGTTTAACATCAATACCTAAGAAGATCCTAGAAAAGATAATCAAAAAACAGATCTGCGAACAACTAGAAGCAACAAAGTTATAACTAGTAGCCAGCACGGGTTTCTTAAAAACAGATCATGCCAAGGCAATCTTATTTCATAAAGTTACTAAACTAAGTAGACCAGCGAAATGCTGTGGACGTTGTATACTTAGATTTTAGTAAGGCATTTGATAAAGTAGACCACAACCTACTCCTTGGTAAGCTAGAAAAGGATGGAATAGACAATATCACCACCAGATGGATCTGTTGCTGGCTAGCAAACTGTACTCAATGAGTAGTCCTCAATGGTACTACATGCACATGGAGAGAAATAAGCAGTGGGGTACTACAAGTTTTGTTTGAAATTTGAACTCATCAAATTTGCAGTTGACACCAAACTGGCAGGAGTAGCCAACACCCCAAAGACAAGCTCAGGATCCAAAAAGATCTTGACAAACCTGAACAATGGGCCCTATCCAAAAAAATGAGTTTCAATGTGGAGAAAAGCAAAGTTTTACATTAAGGCAGGAAAAATCAAAGGTACAAGTACAGATTGGGCAAGACCTGGCCTAAAAACAGTAACTGTGAAAGGGACCTTGGAGTCCTAGTGGACAATCACTTGACTATGAGCCAGCAGTGTGCAGCAGCAGCAAAAAAAGCTAATACAATCCTGGGTGGTATAAACAGAGGAATAGAATCAAGATCACATGAAGTATTAGTACCACTCTATAAAACCCTAGTAAGACCACACCTGGACTACTGCAGCCAATTTTGGTCACCATATCACAAAAAAGATATTCAGAGTTTGGAAAAAAAATTCAGAGAAGAACATCTAAGATGATTAAAGGCCTGGAGACTAAAACATATGAAAAATGGCTACAGGACTTGGGTTTGGCTAGTCTAAAGAAAAGAAGAAATAAGGGACACATGATAGCAGTATTCCAGTATTTGAGGGGCTGCCACCAAGAAGAAGGGGTCACGTTATTCTCCAAAGCACCAGAGGGCAGGACAAGAAACAATGGTTGGAGACTGATCAAAGAGAGAAGCAACCTGGAATTAAGGAGAAACTTTCTGACAGTAAGGATAATTATCCAGTGAAACAGCTTGCCTCCAGAAATTGTGGGTGCTCCATCACTGGAGATTTTTACGAAGATAGATAGATAGTCATTTGTGTGAGATGGTATAGGGTTTCCTGCTAGAGCAGGGGGCTGGACTAGAAGACCTCCAAGGTCCCTTCCAGCTGTATTCTATTCTATTCTATTCTATTCTACATGTAGTCTATTCTATTCTATTCTATTCTATTCTATTCTATTCTATTCTATTCTATTCTATTCTATTCTATTCTATTCTATTCTATTCTAGTGATCTGAATTTTCTTTGAACTCTTCTGGCTATTCCTTATTTCAATCTGAATTTTAAATGTTATTGTATTTTTTTTTACTTTTTGTCATATTTGTGTACAAATGCCTGCAGAGCTCCATCATTCAATAATGAACAGTTGTATGCCTGATTATCTCTTTTTGTATATCAGAGAGAATACATGGTTGAAGAACTTTTGATAGTTTGATTGTGCAATATGGTTTCCTGACTGCTTTATCCTAGAGCTTCTGCACTTCTGTGCAAAACACTTATTGATAGAGGGGGCATTGAGTTTTCAGCACCAAATATTTAAGAGTAAATGTTATATTTTGAAGGCCTATGACTGCACAGCTGAGAAAATCACATTCCTTAGGTTTACTGTACCACTATCTCTATTTCAGAGATAGAGCAAGATGAATTGAAGGGTGACACTCTTTTATCCAAAATAAATTATCCACCAAGATGCTCAAAATTGATATAACGGAGTCAGAACTGAGGTCAGATTGAGATATGTCCAGATAATTGATTTAATCAACCCGGAGTCAAATAAACAACACCGTCCCAAACTCTTTGCAGGAAAGGCTTATGGAACTGCAATATTGCAATCCTCTGGGATCAAGGAGATTTTCTGAAGAAACTGCTTCATCAGCACTGTGTTTAATGGGTAGAGAATTATTGCCTCTCTTAAGCAAGTCCTGATCATCTCCAGGATTCACATAATTACAAATGTCTGTAAATGTAATTAAGCATGACAAACAAAGTTCATAAAATAAGGAATGCATCAAAAAATTTCCAAGCAGCCCTCAATAGCTGAGCTATTAAGACTTCATTTCTATTTTGTGTCTCTCATTTCTTGTAAAAATTGAAGCATCATCAGCTTCTGTAAACAGTCCACTTTGTCAAATATCCACACTATTTATCTATACAAATATAATTGATAATGCCCTTCATCAAAATGAGGGATTTTTTTTGGTAAAACTATCTTGTCACTTTTCTTCATGCATTCCTCCCACGATACTCATTGTTAAAATAATGTAGCCGTTCAAGGTTTCATTGCTTAATTGTTAGTTTTTAAATGAGATAATTTACTTTTTATTATGAATCAGGCATGGAGAATTTATAATCTGTGCCTCCCAATCTGGGCTCAGTGGCCAGACATTGTTATTGGAAAATTATGTGTAAATCTGCAATATTCTATACAGTTTTATTTTCAATGATTGAACTTTAATTCAATCTCTGATGTCATTTTGATTATGTGTACTCCAGCTTTGCTGTTTTCAATTTGTCAGAAAACCACTTAAAAATTTATTGAGTGGAAGACAGGATAATCCTGATAAGAGCTAACAATATCCATATGGCTACCCTTCTAAATATAGCTGTTATGTAAGAATGCAGTCCAAAACCATTACTGCTGTCTGTTAGGTAGATTTAATGGGAGGGAGGAAATGCTACCAACAAAGTCATCGACAGTGGAAATTGACAATTGAAAGTAGGGTCAAGAATAATAAGTATAGGTCCTCGAAATGCGCCATTCCAGGGTATATCAGACGTTTTGGATCTACAAGATCCAAAGTTATTCATGAGTAGATATGACTATTACAGGAGCTGTAAAACTTTTTTTTTCTTTGTGGTGGTGGTGGTGGTGGGGAGACTTTCAGAAAATATATAATATTATTTTATTTTTAATTTAGGGTAGTTTAGTTTTTAAAGTTTAATATAGCCTCTCAAGTATAATCATCATCATGATCACCATCATCATCATCTATCCCACCTCTTTTACATGGATGATCTGAAGCTGTATGGAAAAACATCATCTAAAATATAATCGCTGCTCAACACTGTCCGTATATATAGCCAAGTTATTGCAATGGAGTTTGGCTTGGACAAATGTGCCACACTTACTATCAAACAAGGAAAAATAGTGAAAATTGAAGGAATCAAGATAACATTAAGAGTCTGGATGAGGAAGATTACTACAAATACTTGGCTGTCCTTCAAGCTGACAACATCAAGCACACTGAAGTCAAGAAAAAGATTAGAGGTGAATACATCAAGAGAGTGAAGAAGATCTTAAAAGTCCAAACTCAATGGAGGAAATACCATGAAGGCAATCATCACCTGGGCAATTCCAGTCATTAGATACACAGCTGTAATAGTGGACTTGACTCAAGCAGAACTAAAAGCAATGGATAGGAAGACCAGAAAAATAATGACAATGAATCATGCCCTTCATTCACACAGTGACATTGACAGACTCTCTCTACCAAGGCAAATAGGTGGGCGTTGAATGCTGCAAGTACATCAGATGGTTGAAGAAGAAAAAATGGCTTTGAAAGAATATCTGAAGGACAATGATGAAGATGCCCTGAAATTAGTATAGAAATACAATTACTGTAGTATAGAAATATTATTAAATTAAATTAAAATTAGTAGATCAGGAAGGCTTACTGACTACTGGAGAGGCCAAACTGCCCTAAAGGTTAGACCAAATGAAGAGCAGAATAAAGGCATGGGAAGACAAAGCACTACATGGCCAGTACATTAAAAAAAGCTGGGAAAGCAGATAATAACGAGACCTGGCAATGGCTAAGGGCAGTAAAGTTGAAGAAAGAGACCCAGGGACTAATTCTGGCTGCACAAGACCAAGCCTTAAGGACAAATGCAAAGAAAGTCAAAATTGAGAAGACAGCAACAGACAGTAAGTGCCGCCTAGGCAAAGAAGCTGAAGAAACAGTGGCCACCTAGTAAGCTGCTGCAAGAAGATCACACAGACAAGCAGCGGCATGACAAAGTAGCAACAATGGTGCATTGGAAGATCTGCAATAAATATCATTTGCCTGTAAGCAAGAACTGGTGGGATCATAAAATAGAGAAAGTAATAGAAAACAATAAAGTTAAACTGCTCTGGGACTTCAGAATTCAAACAGACAAGCACCTGCAACATAACACTCCAGACTTAATAGGTTCCTTGGGTTCAATTCCAAAACAACTGGAGCACCAATTGAACACCATTGGCATTGACAAATTCACCATTAGTCAATTGCAAAAGGCAGCCTTCCTAGGAATTGCTTCCATCCTGCGACGATATCTGTAATACCATCAAACATTCACATCTGCCTATCCCAGGTCCTTGGTAAGAACTCGATAGTTAGACAAAAATGCCAAATCCAATCTGAACATCTGGCTAACTGTGTGATGACCAACAACAACACCACCAACAACAACACCAACACCACCAACAACACCACCAACACCACCACCAACACCACCAACATCACCAACAACAATAACAATAACAATAACAATAATAATAATTAGAGTTGGAAGGGACCTTGGAGGATTTTAGTCCAACCCCCTGCTCAGGCAGGAAACCCTTTACCATTTCAGACAAATAGTTGTCCAGTCTCTTCTTAAAGAAAACTGAGGTTGTCAATAGCCCCAACACACCAATCTTTCAAGAGCAGAATATTTAGATATATTGGGGGGGGGCAGTAAGACAAGGCTACTTTTGAAACCATTCTATAGAATCTTTTAAAATAATAAAAAGGTAATATTTCATAATCCATTTCCCTTTTGGGGGGGAGGGGGGTTGGTAGAAAAATGAAACAAAAATGAGGCGGGGTAAGGCGAACATAGCAGAGACATCACCCTGTCAACAAAAGTGCATATAGTCAAGGCTATGGTCTTCCCAGTTGCAATGTATGGCAGTGAAAGTTGGACCATAAGAAAGGCTGAGCGCCAAAGAATTGAAGCCTTTGAACTATGGTGCTGGAGAAGACTCCTGCGAGTGCCTTGGACTGCAAGGCATTCAAACTAGTCAGTCCAAGAGGAGATCAACCCTGACTGATCTTTAGAAGGCCAGATCCTGAAGCTAAAACTCAAATACTTTGGCCACCTAATGAGAAGGAAGGACTCACTGGAGAAGAGCCTAATGCTGGGAAAGATTGAGGGCAAGAGAAGAAGGGTGTCAGGACCCACCTCAATCCACATCTTAGGAAATAAGAACTCTTGGATGCAAGTTTAGTCCAAAAGGAAAATGTTTACTAGGAAGGAATTGATTGTGGGAATACAAGACGGAATCTGAGAAAAGTTACATTTCAATCCTATATAAACCATTCCCATTCCAGCCCCTCCCCTCATCCATTTGGTCAGGCTGTCGTCAGTTGCTAGGTGTCAGGTTCTTCCATGGGAAAGGGAACTCTCCTTGGTTTTATGGTTATTGCTTCCCTTTTTTCAGTTGTAAATGAAGACACAAACCATATCTGTCTGTCCCCCTCCCTTCCCCCGTTAAAACATCCCCTGTTGTTTGAAAATCGCTTTAGTAACCATCCTCTCCCCCCCCCCTCGGAGAGATGGCAGAATCCCCAGTAATAGCACGTTGTTCTACCTATACAATTATGAAATGTGATATAAATGGATTCTGACATTCGGCTCTCCTTTCAGAAAAAAGATGAGTCCATCTGTGGGGAAAGAAAACATATAAATGTTAGCCTGGTTTGTTTGGATATTCTGTATGAAACCTCTTAAGCAACTTAGGTGCTTTAACATGGAGTTTGTTAACCCATTCGTTTTCTGAGGAGGGGAGGTGTTTCCATGCCACTAAATATTGTATCGTTCCATGGTGTTTTCTGGAATCTAAGATTTCTTTCACTTCAAAATGTTGTTCTCCTTCCACCATGATGGGGGGTGGTGGTGGTGGGATTTTTTCTCGTAGTGGTGATTGTTGTTCTCTCTTTAATAGACTGCAGTGGAAGGTTGGGTGTATTCGTCTAAGATTTTTGGGTAGTTCTAATTCAACTGTTACTGGGTTTATGATTCTTTTAATTGGAAAGGGTCCAATATATTTTGGTCCTAGTTTTTTACAGGGTTGGAGTGATTTCAGGTATTTTGTGGATAAATATACCATCTCTCCTACCCTAAATGGTGTGGGATCGGTTCTTTTTTTGTCTGCCTGTGTCTTGTATGCTTTTCTGGCATCTTCCAACGCTTTCCTAACGATTGGCCATGTATTTTGTAATTGAGCAATCCATTCCTTCAGGTCAGGGATAACCGGTTCTTTTGGGGTTAGTTCTGGTATTGGGTTGAAACTCTGGCCTGTAGCTACTTGAAAAGGAGTGTAACCTGTGCTTGAGTGGACTGCATTATTATATGCTACTTCTGCAAAAGGCAGTAGGTCCGTCCAGTCGGACTGCTGAAAATTAATATAGCATCTCAGATATTGTTCAAGTATATTATTAAGTCTTTCAGAAGCTCCGTCTGTCTGAGGATGGTGACTAGATGACAGTCCTTGGGTGGTTCCTAAGAGGGATAAAAATTCTTTCCAAAATGCCGATGTAAATTGCACCCCTCTGTCAGATATGATGCGTTGTGGTACCCCGTGCAATCTGTAAATATGCTGTACAAAAAGTTTTGCTAATGCTTTTGCAGTCGGGATTTTTTGGCAAGGTATGAAGTGTACTTGCTTAGAGAACAGATCTGTGACAGTCCAGACTACGGTGTTTCCATTACTTTCAGGCAGTTCTACGATAAAATCCATGGCTATTTCTTTCCATGGGGCTGAGGGGTTTGCCACCGGTTGTAACAGACCTGGCGGTTTCCCTTGCAGTCTTTTGGCCATCGCGCAAATTTGACAGCTACCCACATAGCTTTCTATGTCCTTTTTCATAGATGGCCACCAAAATTGCCTTTTAGTTAAGTGTAAGGTTTTTACAAAACCAAAGTGTCCTGCTGATTTTGTATCATGGCACAGTTGCATGAAATTGATTCTCTGTGTGGCAGGTATATATAGCTTCTCCCCCACCCACGGTAGTCCATCTTTAATTGTGCACACATGTTTATTTTTCTGGAACCATTCATCACTTTCCAAAGATTTCCTGAATTCTATTCCAGTTTGGCTATCTACCTTCGGCTTCATTTTTTCTTGTGCCCTGGTGGTGACTGGTGCTGCCAGTTGTTGTTCCGGTACAAGTGGTTTAAAGTCAGTAACTCTTGTGCTGTTATATTGGGGCATGCGGGATAATGCATCTGCAAGGAAGTTCTTTCCCCCCGGTAAGTGTTTGAGAGTGAAATTGAATCGGTGAAAATGTTGGGACCAGCGGGCTTGCTTAGGAGTGAGCTTCCTGGGCGTTTTTAGTGCTTCCAAATTTTTGTGGTCTGTCCAGACCTGGAAAGGTATTTTATTTCCTTCTAAAAATTGGCGCCATGTTAGTAATGCCCACCTCAGCGAGAATGCCTCTTTTTCCCATATTGGCCAGCGTTGTTCTGTTTCTGTGAGTTTTCTGGATGTGTATGCGCATGGTTGCAATGTCCCCCCATCATTTTCTTGTAATAGTACGGCTCCTACCGCTACATCACTCGCATCTGCCTGTATTACAAAAGGTTTGTCGGGATCTGGGTGTTTTAGGACAGGTTCAGCAGAAAAAAGTCTCTTTAGCCTCTCAAATGCTGCTTGACATTCCATTGACCATTTCAGAGGCTGGCTGGGTTTCACGGGTGACCCCCCCTTCGTTTTCAACAAATTTGTGAGGGGCATGGCTATTTGGCCAAATGCGGGGATGAATTGGCGGTAGAAGTTTGCAAACCCCAGGAAACTTTGCAATTGCTTCCGTGTGCGGGGGGGTGCCCACTCTAGTACTGCTCTGACCTTCTCAGGGTCCATTTCGATGCCCTCTGGAGATATGCGATATCCCAGGTAGTCGATTTTTTCCTGATGGAATTCACACTTCGATAATTTAGCATATAAGTGGGCAGCTCGCAACTTCTTCAGGACTGCTCTGACTAGTTTGATATGTTCCTCTTTAGTTTCTGTGAAGATAAGGATGTCATCGAGGTAAACCAGGACCCCCTTATATAGGTGCTCTCTCAGCACGTCATTAATTAATTGCATAAAGACTGCGGGGGCCCCTTGCAGTCCGAATGGCAATACTTTGAATTGATAGCACCCCATTGGGCAGTTGAATGCAGTCTTCCATTCGTCTCCTTCCTTAATCCTAATTCGGTAGTATGCTTCCCTCAGGTCTAGTTTGGTAAAAATCTTTCCTTTCGATAGGTGGGATAACATATCCTTCATTAGGGGAAGGGGGTACAGATTACATTCACTAATTGTGTTCAAATTTCTATAGTCCACAACCAAACGAAAGGATCCATCCTTCTTCTCCCTGAACAGAACCGGGGCGGCCACTTTGGGTTTGGCAGGCTCAATAAATCCTCTTTCTAAGTTTTTCTTTATGAATCTCTCCATTTCTGCCATTTCCCTTGGGCTCATGGCATACATCCTGGGTTTTGGGAGTTTTGCCCCAGGTTTGAATTCTATGGTGCAGTCTGTGGGGCGGTGGGGGGGAAGCTCATCTGCTCTTTCGTCACTGAAAACCTCAGCCAGGTCCCTGTATTCCTCTGGTATCTCTGGTAATCCCTTCTCTTTCCCCACTGCTGCTGTCTCCTCCCTCTGGGTTGGGGGGGTGCTTTTGGAGTCTACGTTCTTCTGCCCCCCCTTTGGGAAGTTGAGTTCTGCTGTCCTCCAGTTTATCCCGGGGTTCCATTTCTTCAGCCATTCCAGTCCTAGGATCATTGGGCATTCCATGCCTGGGGCCACTATAAACGTTATGTCCTCCTCATGGGGCCCCAGTGATAGGTGGATTGGTAAAGTGGCTAGGGTGGCTGGTCCTCCCCCTGCTATTGTCCCATCTAATTGACTAAAAGAGATTGGTTGTTTTAGCTTCCTCACTGGGATGCTCAATCTCTCCACCAGCGTTGGGCTGATAAGGCAGCGGATGCACCCAGAGTCTATCAGAGCTTTTATTTTGGCTGCTTCAGGCATAGGGGAAGCTAATATAGTCACTGTCTTAAGCATGGGTGGAAGGGGTCCACTTACCAATGGTTCTCCCTCTGAGCTGTCTTCCGAGTTGTCCACCGTCCCTGCGGTGCAGGCCGGAGTCCAGTCCCAGTTCCTGGCAGGAATTGTGGACTCTACAGCCTCTGTCCCCTTCATGGAAGATTCTTTTGTGTTGCCTTGGGGCTTCCCCGGCTTCTTGGAGGATGATGCCTCTGGTTTTCGGGGGGGGGCTTTTGAACGACATTCTGCAGCACGGTGGCCCTCTCTCCCGCAGTTGAAACAACTTGTTGATTTTTTGGCTGTGGCTGGTGGTTTTTCCCCCTCGCGTGTTTGCTCGGGTGGCAGGCGGCCCCATGGTTTTCCTCTGCGGTGTCTCTTCAGTAGGTCTATTTCCACTTCCTCCGCCAGGATGTACCAGTCGTCGAGGTGGGGTAGGTCTCCTCGAGGCAGGCAAGCATCATACAGGTCGTAGTTCAGACCGTCTTTGAAATGGCTAAGGAGGATGTCTTCTGGCCAGTTCAGCTTGCTGGCAATGGCTCGGAATTCTTGGGTATAATCAGCCACTGCTCGCCTGCCCTGCCTCACCGTTTTGATTCTCTCCCGGGCCTTACGGTCAGCCAAAGGATCCTCGAACCGTCGCCTCAAAGATGACATGAATCGGTTGAAGTCGTTGAGTTCTGGGGCGTTGGAGTCATGCAAGTTCACCACCCAGTCTGCAGCCATCCCGTCCAGGGCAGATTGCACAATTCGGATGCGTGTTTTGTCACTGGGGATGTCCCGTCCATACTCTTCCATGTAGCTGAGGACTTGGGTTAGGAAAAATCCCAGTCGTGATGGCTCCCCCTTGAATTTGACTTCCAGGGGCGGGAGTCTTTGGCTGGAGCGTTGTCTGCACCGTGGCCGGTATCGCTCCTCATCCTGGTCCCCATCTGTGGTTCTGGGGGGGTGGGTGGGTACTGCTGAGGCAGCAATTCCTGTTCCATTGGATGGCCCCGGGGTTTCAGGTGTTGGATCCCCTCCGTTACCTTTCCAGTTGCGTCCCCAGGCGCTGCCTCGGTTGCGATTTTCAGCTCTCTCCTCCCTCAGTGAACTCAGGGTTGCTTTCATCAGATCAATGGCCTTTTCCAGGATCCGCTCCTCCTCGCTGGCGTGCAGGGAACTCTCCATCTCTTGCCTCCATTCCGGTTGGTGGTTACTACGCCTCAGGGTCTTTTCTCCCGAAGCCTTTTCCCACTCACTTTTCCTTCCAACGCCCATCGACCACCGGAGTTTTCGGTCGTACTGCTCCACCGCTTCTTCCCCGGGGGAATATGCTGCTTCAGTTTCCCATTGTCTCTGGGATTCCATTTGGGGGGAAGACTCCCCCTCCATGGGGCTTCCCTCCTCTCTTGCTTCGTCGCCAGACATTTGTATTTGTTGCAAAGTCCCCCGGTAAGGTTTTCCCTTCCAGGTTGACTCTTAAAGCAGATTCCGTCTACTGTCAGGACCCACCTCAATCCACATCTTAGGAAATAAGAACTCTTGGATGCAAGTTTAGTCCAAAAGGAAAATGTTTACTAGGAAGGAATTGATTGTGGGAATACAAGACGGAATCTGAGAAAAGTTACATTTCAATCCTATATAAACCATTCCCATTCCAGCCCCTCCCCTCATCCATTTGGTCAGGCTGTCGTCAGTTGCTAGGTGTCAGGTTCTTCCATGGGAAAGGGAACTCTCCTTGGTTTTATGGTTATTGCTTCCCTTTTTTCAGTTGTAAATGAAGACACAAACCATATCTGTCTGTCCCCCTCCCTTCCCCCGTTAAAACATCCCCTGTTGTTTGAAAATCGCTTTAGTAACCATCCTCTCCCCCCCCCTCGGAGAGATGGCAGAATCCCCAGTAATAGCACGTTGTTCTACCTATACAATTATGAAATGTGGAATGAGGTGGCTGGGCGGAGTCAGTGAAGCAGTAGCTATGAGCTTAAAAGGACTCCAGAAGATGGTAGAGGACAGGAAGGCCTGGAAGAACATTGTTCATAGGGTTGCGATGAGTCGGACACGACTTCGCAGCTAACAACAACAACAAGGGGAACATGGAGAGAAAAAAAAATGTCCACTAGACTAGAAGACCTCCAAGGTCCTTGCCAACTCTGTTGTCCTGTTATTTCTGTTAATTCATATCTCCACCCCGGACAGGTATGGTTTGTAAACAATAGAACACAGCCTGTTTACAGTTGACGTGTAAACAATATCTGGTTCAAGGTAGAAAACCTGAGTTTCTCTAAGGCTTTTAATATAGTGGTATGGATCCATCCTCTAACTTCATCAATTCAACCGTTCAGGCCTTCAGACTGTGGTTTTCCCAATCCGCCTTGGTTCTCTTTGACATAATAGAATGGCTCTGTAAGCAGCATTAAAGGTAACACAACTCCTGGAAAACTGAAGACGACATCTTCCTCCCGCACCTTCAGCACAACAGGGAATAGCATCAGACTGTGCTGCACCATGTTGCATGTCTGCTATTTTGGAACCTTGAATTATATTTTAAATGTCATCTAAACAGCTGAAAGATCAAGTTCTCTTAATCAGATGACAGCTACTCCTTTTTGGAGGCATTTAAATTACCAACTGCTCTTGCTGTTGCATTTTCTTTCCAACATGAAAATTAAAGTGTTTGATTACCAGCTGGTATGATATTTATAGTAATCAATAGCAAAATCCCACTGCTAGAAAGGAGATAATCAATCATCTAAGTCAAAGAAAAATCTTGACCACAACTTCATGGTTATCTTGGATCGCAAGTCTTGAGGGGCCATTAGCAACATTTCTCTCAAAGGCTAATTTTTCCAGAATTATGCATTCAGCCTTTAAATTTTTATCTTTTCATAATAGACCAATGTATTAGTTATCTTAGGTGCTTGTTTCTCTTCCTTGTGGGTTCACTGACAGTTTGGATAAAATAAAATAAAAATGCACAGAGATAAAAAGGACTATCTCTGATACTTTAGATTGTAGATTTAGTTCTTAATGAATGGAGAGATAGGGTCAAGCAATTTTCTTTTGAAAATAAATTTCTATTTGTTCATAAGATTATAAATGACAGACATATTTATATTCTGCATCTATGTTTAGAAACAGTATTACAGGTTGTCAGCAACCATATATTGGAGGTCAAGAAGGACTTGCCCAGCCTACTGAGAATTTAGTTGTCCTTCAACCGTGAACCGCCCTGAGTCCCTTTGGGAGAAGGGCGGTATAAAAATCTCAATAAATCTAAATCTAAATCTAAGAGTCATATTCTGTGGATTAATTTTGCTTTATTGTTTTGTTAATGGGTATGTCTCAAACTATATCCACTTATCTTAAAATATCCTCAGTCCTTTTCATCCTCTTTATATTAAAAAAGGATATAATTTCATATATTTAGACTGTGACCATAACCCTGGGATTCCATGGCCAATATGAAGACCTTAATGTTATTTCTAATATTTGTATGGTATTGCCCTGACAAATCAAAGCTTCATTGTTGAAGGAAAAGGACCAACACAGGACTCTCCTTCCTAATTTCTTGCTGGCCATCATTCATCATCATTCTAGCCATTGTCTATTCACTGCAGGATGAAGGCCTCTTTGCATGTTTCCAACCACTACAATCTTGAGCTTGGGCCTACAATACTTGCTGATGTCATCAATACATCTTGTTCTAGGTCTCTTTTGTGGATGCTTTTTTATCAAGTGGAGTGGGTTAACCAAGATCAGGAAAATGGAGCTTCAGAAAGTGTCATTTGTAGCACATAGGCGGTTTAATGAAGTTCCAAATTTGATCAGAATCTCCCTGTTCCCTGCTGAGAGAATGCCACTCCTGACAAGTATTGGAAGAAACACCACAGATGAATGTTTAGAAGGAATTCTTCTTTTACTGTCCCACTGGCCACCTCAGTTTGTTAAACCAGATCATGAAATCAATTGCACAGAATGGCTAAAACTACCTTTATTTAGATTGGTTATCGCCACATAAAAGTAATTATGTTTGGAAGAGTTAGCAGTAAAAGGAAACCAGACTACCAAAGAACATGATGGCCGGAAACCGTCAAAGCTGATATCAGCCAGAGCATAGAAAGAAGTAGTGCAAGATGGCGTGGCCCATCAAATCATGAAGAGTCGGACGAGACTGAATGGCTAACCTCCTCCTCCTCCTCCTCCTCCTCCTCCTCCTCCTTCTCCTCCTCCTCCTCCTCCTCCTCATTATCATCATCATCAATTGTCATCATCAAAGAATTTTGCAAGTCAGGTTGAATTGTGCTGCCCCATCCTTCTTATACTTTAGGGAATTAGAGAGCTGTTTGTCTGAGCTGTTTCTGAACATTAACTGGATGTTCTGGACTTTTAAAAAATGCTTTATCTTCTTTTCTTTGGGAGCAGAGAATGCATAACCTCCATTGGGGTTGGCTCTCTCACTCCCTATACCAATTACTTTGGGGATGTGACCTTTTGTGGAAATTGAATGCTATTGATGTCTACTGGACTAAAGCTTATCTCCCCTGTGGAAAGACAACAAACATGTAGGTGTCCTGCTAGGCACTGTCGGACATCTGCATTAAAAGGTTGTTCACCAGTCCTGACCCAATAGAAAAGTATGTCAGCATAGGATTTGCTACCTTAATTGCTGAGATCCCTTCTGTCATAGTAGGAATTTGTTTTATCTTTACAGTTTTGATGTGAAACAGGTTCCCCTAGTTTCATGTCCTATACTTTTCAACTGAGAGAATACCTCAACAGGAAAAAAAATCATTCTCCCTAAAGTGGAGTGGACTAGGCTTGGGCTTGGAGTGACATGTTTAATCTCCTGTCAAATTGTCTGGCTAGCAGACCACTAGTGCCTCTGGACCTGTTAGTTTCAGACCTCAGTCCAGCCTTCTTCCAAAGGAGTGCTAAAACTACTGCAAGCCCAAATCTGTCTGGTTTGTAATAAATATGCTCTGTGTTCACCTAGTGCTGCAAAGTAATGACAACAGTCAGTGAGCATCTCAAAACTGGTCCCCAGATATAGCATATGATGGCCATGGAGGAAAAATAACTAAGCAAAAGGACTTCTCCATCTGCCTCACACACACACCCCAAATAAAAACTATGGGAAATGTGGCCATATTAAAACTTTTGTAGGCAGAAGCAATAAAAAAATATGTATTGGTAGTTCTGGTCCTCTATTAGTGACAGAACCAGCAATGCACATCTAGAAGAACTTAACTCTGTTTTCCAACTCAACACTCAGTTTAAATCAATGTCCTATACAGTACAAGTGTTTTTTTAAGCACAGGTCTAGTGCTCTTTCAGAAAAGCACTAAATCTATTTTTAAGGGAGCCCATGTGAAGCTTCAGAAAATACTAGTGAAGTGAACAGATGTCTCTGGGGAATCCAGGTTTAGAGGGTCTCCTGCAACTGAAACCAAAAAGCCATGAGGGGGTATGATCAAAGCAAGTGGCCAACAAAACTGAGCAAATTCTGGCCCTGATTTTATAATGAACCACATTATGGATGAAGCTCTCTGAGCTGTGTCCAAAAAACAAACCAACATTGTGTTAGAAGAAGAGGGAAGAGACTAGTTGTAAGTTGGAAGATGCTTCCACTGTGGACAGAGGATGGAATAAAGGAAAGTTCATGAAACAGTGTCATATAAAAATAGTGCCCAAGTCATCTTTGTGCTACACTTAGGGGATGTGAGGATAAGCCCTATCAATTTTCCTTCCTTCCTTCCTTCCTTCCTTCCTTCCTTCCTTCCTTCCTTCCTTCCTTCCTTCCTTCCTTCCTTCCTTCCTTCCTTCCTTCCTCATTCTCCCTTTCCTTCTCTCTTTTCACTCTTTAATTTATCTTCACTTGTTCATGCCACCTATGTTCCTCCGGGATTTGTTCACCACATCCAGGCAAGTGTCTATGGCTCCTGATCACTAATCTAATTTTCTCTCTCTTTTCTGTAGCTCTGGCACAAAAGGGAACCCATCCACCCCAGCCTTGCTTCAGGTACATATGAGGGTTATAGTGGGGCCGTAGCTGTTGTGCACTCCATTTATGTCATCACAAATCATGGAGTTGCATGTCAGCATTTGAGAACATGCTGGAAAATTGACTTTGCAGCTGCTTATTTATGGCCTTGACAGACAGTTTGCATTTATTTCTCTGTGTCAAAGCAAGACAAGATTTCGTTCGCAGCCTCCCATTATTCTTGATAGGAATATTATAAAGAGATATATAAATTGAAGCAATCAATTGCTGCCCTAACTGAAACCTTGTCAGCTAGGTTTCTTGTTTCCTCCTTATCCAGCCCCCAGTCTTGCTAGCGGTATCTCCCTTCTCTGTCATCTTCAGTATTAAACCTCAGCACCCTTTACTTCAGGCAGATTATAAATGGCTAGATAAAATACTTTTTTAAAATAAAAAAAGCCACTGTTGCTTCCTTCTTTCCTTAGGCAGTAACAATAAATAAACATTTGTGACATTCCTTGCAATTCTACCTTTCACTGAAACTTATATATTACACTATGAATACTGCCGTACATTTCCTCCCAAACGTACAGCTCAAATGGAAACAAATCAGATAGCCGAGTTGTTATTCAAACCAATATGTAAAGTTTATGATCCTCAACAGAAATGCAGATGTTACAATAAGTTCCTGAAGAATCTGAAGAAAACATTTTAAGGATCCAGTCTGGGGTCTGGGGTTTCTAGGCTTCCATCCTCTTGTCTGTTGACAAGTACATCTATAAATGGTAATGGCCTAGCTGTTTCTCCCTCCATGGTGAACTGTATGTCTGTATGTTGGGGAACATACAGACATACAAAAGCTCAGAAGACTAAACCTCTGATCCTGATGACCGACCCAGATTGGATCCTGCAATGTTTATTCTCCTTCATTGGCAAATCATTTTAAGCAGTACATAAAATTCCCCTTCCCTGTATTTGACACATATTTTTGTCCGGAGTATTCTTTCTATATTCCCATATATATAGCCGTTGACTTACAACCATAACTGAGCCCAAAATTTGTGTTGCTGAGACAGTTGTTAAGTGAATTTTGCTCCACTTTACAACCTCTCTTATCATATTTGTTAAGTGAATCACTGCAGTTGTTAAGTGAGTGACATGATTGTTAAGAGAATCTGGCTTCCCCATTGACTTTGCTTGTCAGAAGGCCACAAAAGGGGATCACATGACCCCGGGGACACTGCAACCATCATAATTATGAGTCAGGGGACAAATGTCTGAATTTTGATCATATGACCATGGGGAGGCTGCAACGGTTCTATGAAAAATAATTATAAGTCACTGCTTTCAGTACCACTTTAATTCCAAGCAGCGACTAAATCAATAGTTGTAAGTCGAGGACCAGTAGTGGGATTCAGCCGGTTCGCACCACTTCGGCAGAACCGGTAGCTAATGTTTTGTTGCCCATGCCCAGAATGGACCTCCGAAAGCGGCATCCACACAGAGAACCGGTTGTTCACATATTTGAATCCCACCATTGTCAAGGACTACCTATATATACGCGATATTTCCAGGCCTTGTACAATTCTTTACATGGAGACTTGGTCTACCAATAATCTACAGCAGTCCATGCAATATACTACCCTTCCTTGATACAGCTATTCTTGAAGGCATTGATTGTTCTCAGAAGTGCAGTAGCCATTAAAATGTCTTTTCTGTGACTGAGCAACTGTGCCTCAAGTCTAGACTTATTAACTTATCCCAATCACTGGTTATCAACTGATTACCAGCTAAGAGGAAAGTTCCAAAATCAACAGGGCGGTTTGCATTCATTCTGCCACCAGTTTAAACACATTTTAAATCCTTGTTTAAGAAACAATCTCAATTCTGGATAAAGTCTGAATAGTGATTTTGGGTCAGGGTATATTATAGCTCAGGGTTAGGCAACCTTGGCTCTTTTATGACTCATGGACTTCAAATCCCAGAATTCCTGAGCTACCATAGCTCAGCTTGGAAACCTCTCCCTTTCTTCTCAGAATGGATGGCTCAGGAATTCTGGGAGTTGAAGTCCACGAGTCATAAAAGCTGGACAAGTGTCTTAGATATAAATACCTATCAGAAGTGGAAGCCTTGCGTATAAATTATGGCAATGGTTGATCAAGCTAAAACATAGAAGAAAGATGGAAAGAAAATAAACAGTACCACAATTTAACCAAAAAATGTGGGGATTTTTCCCACATTGCTACCATTTGTCTCATAGGATTGACTGCTTGAATCATTAGCTGACTAGTGCTGCTTTTGAACTACCATTCCTTGCAAAATATTTTTTTCTGATCTGAATCAGAAACAAATTCTAGAGTGCAATACAGCACCATTCATTTGGCATCAAAAACCCATGTAGTTCATCCCTCACCATCTCCAAAGAGATTAAATGAAATCCAGTCTCCAAAGGTTTTCCCTGACTTCTTTTAAAATAAAAGTTGGACCAAAGAAGCAATAGACAAATCTGAGCATGATGGTTTCTTATTTCTCCTCTGTTAAATTTATTTCATACAACTTATACATCATTCTGAACATTAAATATATATTTGTGTGTGAGGAAGTTTTATGCATCTATATCTATACATAGGAGCCACTATGGCGTAGTAGTTGAGGCATCAGGATAGAAACCAGAAGACCATAAGTTCTAGTACTGCCTTGGGCATGAAGCCAACTGGGTGACCTTGGGCCAGTCACTCTTTCTCAGCCCTGGGAAGGAGGCAGTGGCGACCACTTCTGAAAATCTCTGCCAAAAAAACTGCAGGGACTTGTCCTGAGAATCAAGTATCATTGAAACAAATAAAAAAATCTATCTATCTATCTATCTATCTATCTGTCTGTCTGTCTGTCTGTCTGTCTGTCTGTCTGTCTGTCTGTCTGTCTGTCTATCTATCTATCTATCTATCTATCTATCTATCTATCTATCTATCTATCTATCCATTATCTATCTATCATCTCTCTCTCTCTCTCTCTCTCTCTCTCTCTCTCTCTCTCTCTCTCTCTCTCTCTCTCTCTATATATATATATATATATATATATATATATATATATATATATATATATATATATATATATATATATATATATATATATATATTTGTTGTTGTTAGCTGTGAAGTCGTGTCCGACCCATCGCGACCCTATGGACAATGTTCCTCCAGGCCTTCCTGTCCTCTACCATCTGGAGTCCATTTAAGCTCACGCCTACTGCTTCAGTGACTCCATCCAGCCACCTCATTCTTTGTCGTCCCCTTCTTCTCTTTCCCTCAATCTTTCCCAGCATTAAACTCTTCTCCAATGAGTCCTTCCTTCTCATTAGGTGGCCAAAGTATTTGAGTTTTAGCTTCAGGATCTGGCCTTCTAAAGAGCAGTCAGGGTTGATCTCCTCTAGGACTGACCGGTTTTATCACCTTGCAGTCCAAGGGACTCGCAGGAGTATTCTCCAGCACCATAGTTCAAAGGCCTCAGTTCTTTGACGCTCAGCCTTTCTTATGGTCCAACTTTCACTGCCATACATTGCAACTGGGAAGACCATAGCCTTAACTATACACACTTTTGCTGACAGGGTGATGTCTCTGCTTTTTAGTGTGCTGTCTAGATTTGTCATGGCTTTCCTCCCCAGGAGCAAGCTTCTTTTAATTTCTTGGCTACAGTCCCCATCTGCAGTGATCTTGGAGCCCAGGAAAATAAAATCTGTCACTACCTCCATTTCTTCCCCATCTATTTGCCAAGAATTGAGAGGGCTGGATGCCATGAACTTGCTTTTCTTAATGTTAAGTTTCAACCCAACTTTTGCACTCTCCTTCTTCACCCGCAACAAGAGGCTCTTTAGTTCTTCTTCACTTTCTGCCATTAGAGTGGTATCATCTGCATATCTTAGGTTGTTGATATTTCTTCCGGCAATCTTAATTCCAACTTTTGATTCATCTAGCCCTGCCTTTCTCATGATGTGCTCTGCATATAAGTTAAATAGGCAAGGCGACAGTATACAGCCTTGCCGGACTCCTTTCCCAATTTTGAACCAATCGGTGGTTCCGTGTCCAGTTCTCACTGTTGCTTCTTGGCCCACATATAGGTTTCTCAAGAGACAAATAAGATGGTCTGGTACACCCATCTCTTTAAGAACTTGCCACAGTTTGTTATGATCCACACAATCAAAGGCTTTAGCATAGTCAATGAAGCAGAAGTAGATGTTTTTCTGGAACTCTCTAGCTTTCTCCATGATCCAGCGTATGTTGGCAATTTGATATCTAGTTCCTCTGCCTCTTCGAAATCCTGCCTGTACTTCTGGTAGTTCTCGATCCACATACTGCTGGAGTCTAGCTTGTAGGAGTTTAAGCATAACTTTACTAGCATGAGAAATGAGTGCAATGGTGCGATAGTTTGAACATTCTTTGGCACTGCCTTTCTTTGGAATTGGAATGTAAACTGATCTTTTCCAATCCTGTGGCCACTGTTGAGTTTTCCAAATTTGCTGGCAAATTGAGTGTAGCACTTTTACTGCATCGTCTTTTAAGATTTTGAATAGCTCAGCTGGAATACTGTCACCTCCACTAGCTTTGTTGTTGCTCAGCTTTTCTAAGGCCCACTTCACTTCACATTCTAGGATGTCTGGCTCGAGGTCAGTGACCACCTCATTGTGATTATCAGGGACATTAAGCTCATTCGTGTATAGTTCTTCTGCGTAATTTTTCCACCTCTTCTTAATCTCTTCTGCCTCTGTTAGGTCCCTGCCATTTTGGTCCTTTATCATGCCCATTTTTGCATTAAACGTTCCCTTCATCTCTCCAATTTTCTTGAAATGTTCTCTGGTCGTCCCTATTTTATTGTTTTCTTCTATTTCTTTGCACTGTTCATTTAAGAAGGCATTCTTATCTCTTCTAGCTATTCTCTGGAATTCTGCATTCAATAGGGCATATCTTTCTTTTTCTCCCTTGCCTTTCACTTCCCTCCTTTCCTCAGCTATTTGTAAAGCTTCCTCAGACAGCCATTTTGCTTTCTTGCATTTCTTTTTCTTTGGGATGGTTTTGGTTGCTACCTCTTGTACAATGTTGCGAACCTCTGTCCATAGTTCTTCAGGCACTCTGTCTATCAGATCCAACTCCTTAAATCTATTTGTCACCTCTACTGTATATTCAACAGGGATATGATTTAATTCATACCTGGGTGGCCTACTGCTTTTCCCTACTTTCTTCAGTTTAAGCCTAAACTTTGCAATGAGAAGCTCATGGTCTGAGCCACAGTCAGCTCCTGGTCTTGTTTTTACTGACTGTATAGAGCTTCTCCATCTTTGGCTGCAGAGCATATAGTCAATCTGATTTCTGTGTTGACCGTCTGGTGATGTCCATGTGTAGAGCCGTCTCTTGGGTTGTTGGAAAAGAGTGTTTGCTATGACCATCATATTCTCTTGACAAAATTCTATCAGCCTGTGCCCTGCTTCATTTTGTACTTCAAGGCCAAACTTGCCTGTTATTCTGGTTATCTTTTGGCTTCCTACTTTAGCACTCCAATCCCCCATGATGATAAGGACATCATTTTTTGGTGTTAGTTCTATAAAGTGCTGTAGGGCTTCATAGAACCGGTCAATTTCATCCTCTTCAGCACTGGTGGTTGGGGCATAGATTTGGACTACTGTGATATTGAATGGTTTGCCTTGGATTCGAACTGAGATCATTCTATCATTTTGAGGATTGTATCCCAGTATTGCTTTTCCTACTCTTTTATTGACTATGAAGGCTACTCCATTTCTTCTGAGGGATTCTTGCCCGCAGTAGTATACCTGATGGTCATCTGAATTAAATTCACCCATTCCTGTCCATTGTAGTTCACTGATACCTAAGATGTCGATGTTCAGTCTTGTCATCTCTTGTTTGACCATATCCAGCTTGCCTTGATTCATGGATCTTACATTCCAGGTTCCTATGGAGAAAAAATCTTTACAGCATCGGACTTTCCTTTCACCACCAGAGACATCCACAGCTGAGCGTCGTTTCAGCTTTGGCCCAGTCGCTTCATTCTTTCTGGCGCTACTAGTACTAGCCCTCTGCTCTTCCCAAGTAGCATATTGGATGCCTTCCGACATGAGGGGCTCATCTTCCAGCATCATATCCTTTTGCCTTTTGGTACTGTCCATAGGGTTTTCATGGCAAAGATACTGGAGTGGGTTGCCATTTCCTTCTCCTGCGGATCACGTTTTGTCAGAATTCTCTGCTTTGACCTTTCTGTCTTGGGTGGCCCTGCACGGCATAGCTCATAGCTTCATTGAATTACACAAGCCCCATCGCCACGACAAGGCAGTAATCTATGAAGGGGATCTATCTATCAAACAGTTCTGTAGCAGTGTGTTCTGAATTATGTTAGCTAGCTGTCCCATACCAAAGCTGGTTTATTTTCTGTTAAATCTAAATTATTTCTCATTAGCTATATCCTTTTATTCTGCCGGCATGCAGCAGTCGAATCCACTGCCCTGAGAAAATTAACATTCACTACAAACAATCCATTCCCTCTGCACAAAATCACAGTGACCTATCTATCTGAAATTCACTTTCAGTCAAAGCAGCAAAGTCATGGGAGGGGGGAGAGAGGAAAATAATAATGTACAGAAGAAAAAATTTATAAGAATTTCCATGGACTGTAGAACAAAAGAGTTCCATTTATTCAAATATCACTTTTGAGTCAGACTGGGCTATCTCTAAAGTGACCAATGCATTCCATTTCTGGAGCTTCAGATTCATATTCTGAGCTAGACTAGGTAATGGTCCCTGTAGTATGTCAAAATATTGTGCAAAACTGTTTTGCCAAGTGCCAGGGCAGTGAACAGGTGCCTAGGCAATTGGTTCTTTTGGATCCAGAGACAAAAGTACACTAGTGAATGAAGGGATTTTAAGCTTTTATTATTAACCAAAAACAGATTGAAAAGAATGCATAAAAAGTACGCATACCAGGCAAGATAATACTTAAATCTTTTATAGGCTGTCAGGAGCAACTTAATAATGACAGCAGAGATAGAGATTGCACTTAGACTTATATACTGAGTGGTGGGATTCAAATAATTTAACAACCAGTTCTGTTCATTGTCATCACAGGCATGATTCACCTCGCATATTCGTCATCACTCCATTGTTGTCATCACCAGAGTGATTCACGTTGTATATTCATCAACCCCTTGAGGACCACCCGGAAGCTCCAACTGGTACAGAATGCAGCCGCGAGAGTTGTGTTGGGAGTCTCCCGATACTCCCACGTTACACCTTTGCTCCGTGAGCTGCATTGGTTGCCAGTTGCCTTCCGGGTGAGATTCAAGGTACTAGTAAAGGTGTTCAAAGCCCTACATGGCAGGGGTCCGGAGTACCTTAGGGAACACCTGCTGCCAGCATCGACTTCCCTCTGCCCTGTGCGTTCCCACAGAGAGGGCCTCCTCAGGGTGCCACCGGTCAGAGAATGTCGACTGGTGGCCCCCAGGGGGAGATCCTTCTCTGTGGGTGCCCCGGAGCTATGGAATCAGCTACCGGTTGAGCTCCGGACGGCGCCCGATCTTCGCTCCTTTCGCCGCTAGCTAAAAACATACTTTTTTGAACAAGCTGGCCTGGCCTGATGAGGGGATTGGGGGGGGTTGTTATTGTTATTTTATTGGGTTTTTAAGATGTATTTTAGTATATGGGCATTTATTTAATCTTGTTTTAACTTTTGTAATCCTGTATTTTTATTCTTGCCCTGTTCACCGCCCTGAGTCCTTCGGGAGAAGGGCGGTATAGAAATATTATTAAATTAAATTAAATTAAATCATCACTGGCACAACACACATTGCATATTCATCATCACCGGTGCAATGTGTGTCACATATTTGGCATCACCGCCATGATGTGCATCCCATTGATGTCATCAACAGCACAATGCACATTGCATTGATGTTATCACAGTGTGACATGCATCACATTGACATCATGACTGGTGCAACACACCTCACAGCGGCATCACCAGTGCGATGCATCTTGCAGATTTATGGTAACTGGTTCACCGAACTCAACAAAAAATTAGGTATCAATTCTGCCGATCCAGTGTGAACCAGTTGAATCCCACCACTGTATATACCATTTCACAGTGCTTTACAGCCCTCTCTAAGCAGTTTACAGTGTCAGCATATTGCCTCCAAAAATCAAGAATTTTACTCACCTGGGAAGGATGGAAGGCTGAGTGAACCTTGAGCCAGTCAGGATCAAACTGTGCGGGGAGTTAGCCTGCAATACTGCATTCTAACCACTGTGCCACCATGTCTCTTACTCCATGGTTGGCCAGTTTCCACAGTACATAATGCTATGTTCCTTGTAGAAGCTCCCAGCAAATAATATCAACCCTGTAGTTTTTATCGAAACCTGGCACCATGATTTCTTGGCCCTGCTAGGGTCAGGAAAATGCAAGACCTGACCTTGACTGACTGGCTTACAACTCTGTAATGGGAATCAAAAGTCTGAGATTTCCACAGTGGGAAAAGCTATGAAGCTGTTTGAGCCCCTTCTCAAGTTCAGCAAGTGAGGATGAAAGACTAGCAGGCTAGTTCAGAATGAGCTCTGAACTTCTAGACTTTTCTTAATACAAAGGAGAAATCAAAGTATGTCACTAACTCTTTGTAATAACAATGGTCTTCTGCATTGCCACTACAAAAACCCACAGAAAGTATTAGGCAGTATTGAACTGCTATAAATTTCTCCTCACATCAGGAGAGAAATCAGTGTGTCCTTCAACTAAAGGGAAACTTCCTCCAGTCCTTTTATTAGCAGCATCTTAGGAGTGATTTTGATCACCTCCTTCTATCTACTCTTTATACCAGGAAAAATCTGATATTCTTTCACTTAAGAAACTACTACTACTACTACTACTACTACTACTACTACTATTATTATTATTATTATTATTATTATTATTATTATTATTATTATTATTATTATTATTATTATTATTATTATTATTATTATTATTACAGTCAGCCAGATGTTCAGAGTGGATTTGGCATTTTTGTCTACCTATCGAGTCCTTACCAAGGACCTGGGATAGGCAATTGTGGATGTCTGATGGTATTACAGATATCGTTGCAGGATGGAAACAGTTCCTAGTAAGGCCGCCTTTTGCAATTGACTAATGGCAAATTTGTCAATGCCAATGGTGTTCAATTGGTGCTCCAGTTGCTTTGGGATTGCACCCAAGGCGCCTATTATTATTGGTACTACCCTTGCTTGCCTTTGCCACAGTCTTTCTATTTCTGTTTGTAGGTCTTTGTATTTTGTTATCTTCTCCAGTTCTTTCTCGTCTATTCTGCTGTCTCCAGGCACTGCCACGTCCACTATCCAGACTTTGTTGTTTTTCTTATCGACAATTGTTAAGTCTGGGGTGTTATATTGCAGGTGCTTGTCTGATTGAATTCTGAAGGCCCAGAGCAGTTTAACTTTATCGTTTTCTATGGCTTGCTCTATTTTATGATCCCACCAGTTCTTGCTTACAGGCAAATAATAGTTCTTGCAGATCTTCCAATGCACCGTTGTTGTTACTTTGTCATGCCACTGTTTGTAGTCAGTCTGTGCAATCTTCTTGCAGCAGCTTACCATGTGGTCCATTGTTTCTTCAGCTTCTTTGCCTAGGCAGCACTTACTGTCTGTTGCTGTCTTCTCAATTTTGACTTTCTTTGCATTTGTCCTTAAGGCTTGGTCTTGTGCAGCCAGAATTAGTCCCTTGGTCTCTTTCTTCAACTTTCCTGCTCTTAGACATTGCCAGGTCTTGTTATTATCTGCTTTTCCAGCTATTTTTTTAATGTACTGGCCATGTAGTGCTTTGTCTTCCCATGCCTCTATTCTGTTCTTCATTTGGTCTTTCTTGTAGGCCAGTTTGGTCTCTCCAGTAGTCAGTAAGCCTTCCTGATCTACTAATTTCAGGGCATCTTCATCATTGTCCTTCAGATATTCTTCCAAAGCCATTTTTTTCTTCTTCAACCATCTGATGTACTTGCAGCATTCCATGCCCACCTATTTGCCTTGGTAGATGGAGTCTGTCAGTGTCACTGCATGGATGAAGGGCATGATTCATTGTCATTATTTTTCTGGTCTTCCTATCCATTGCTTTTAGTTCTGCTTGAGTCCAGTCCACTATTCCAGCTATGTATCTAATGACTGGAATTGCCCAGGTGATGATTGCCTTCATGGTATTTCCTCCATTGAGTTTGGACTTTTAAGATCTTCTTCACTCTCTTGATGTATTCACCTCTAATCTTTTTCTTGACCTCAGTGTGCTTGATGTTGTCAGCTTGAAGGATACCCAAGTATTTGTAGCAATCTTCCTCATCTAGATGATAATGATGATGATGATGATGATGATGATGATTTACAGATAGGTGCCTTTTACCCCACTGCTTTACATTTCAAGCTCTAGCAAAAACTACAGCATTTTGACAGCTGTCTCACAATTGTAAATCAAAGGCAAAACTGATATTATCGTTTTAGCTTGTAGTTCTATTTTTTAAACAAAGTGGATGTGCATAGCTAAGCATTTGTTTGATTTTTCATTTGTTTGTTTGTTTTGAAGTACAACCCATTTAATTCCATTGGAGAAAGAAAAAAAAACCATTTTTTTTGTTTCTTTCCTATTTTTATTACTCCTTCTCCTTAACTTTATTTTTAAGGTACAGAAAGAGTAACACTGTAATTTAACAGCGTGATGCATTAAAAAGCCACGCCTAATGGGGTCGAGGAATTCCATTAACACATACCAGTTATAAATGCTACACTGTGCAAAAAAAGGTTTTCAGCTGGTAGGCTCAACACATCTTCGCGTGTTTGTCTTTAGAAGCAGGTGCATTGTATCTGCACAGATAAGCCTTTCCATTTTCAAACTGTTCACCTTTTAAATATCAGGGTGCCTTTGCAAATGTAAAAATAAAAGAGCTTTTTTCTCTGATATGAATAGAGAAGCTGAGCAGCAAGGGTCTGTGTTTCCTAGAAATGCAAATAAGTGCTGTCACCACATACTTTACCCACCATTGCCATCTCGTATCAGATATAGACGGTGACCTTGAACGGATTCTTTCAGCTTTTCTGTGGCTCATTTTCCTCCATCTGTTTCCTACCTGTTTCACAGAACTGTTGCGAGTCCTAATTACTGCTGGGGGCCCTATTAACCAGGCCTGTTAGGGATTTCAAAACCTTCAGAAGAGAAGTATCCTACTACAAAGCGTTATTATCATCATTATCATCATCAATATCCAATCCATTTAGCACAAATCAGTGCTAATGTATCTTTCATAGAATGACTGACACAGTTAAGGCATCTGTTTCCGGAGAGGTGATACCCTTGATATTGAGCGACATTGATCTTTTACTGGCTTGTTAGCGAGTTGGGAATGAAGAAACAAACTATAATGTGACCTTTATGTTTCAGGTGAGCCTAAAATATGTCTCTTTAACAAAATCAAATTTTCCTGTCTCCTTGCATGCAAATGAGCATTATTATAGGTGACCTTTCTCTTAATAAGTATACAATGTGGATTTTTTTCCAGTCTGCAGAGATGTTGAGCTGGAAACATTGGATTTGAACAAATTAAGGATACAGGATGTCTACATTTTTCAATCATTTGGGCTTAGCCAGGGCAGTGTTTGTAAATTAATTTCTTACTGGATAGGACAGCTACTTGACATGGAAAAGACAAGGTTTGAACTGTAGCTTTTTTTTGGGGGGGAATAGGATTGATTTGGTTTGGTATTCTAGGCAGCAGCTCTTGAGTTGCCTTCTTCAAAGCTTAAAATATCTATACAAATCATAAATGGTTTTAAACAGAAGAATTCAGAAAGATCTTCCCAACTTAGTTCCTATAACCACAAATTTTCTATGCCATACTGATAAAGGTTGGGCCAGCAAGATTAAACCTAAAGGTAAAGTGCTTTCCTTACAGTACTTGTACTTATGGGGTGATTCCCCCCCTGCCACTATGTCCTGTTGACATTGCCTTTCTCTGATCCTTAATATGATTTGAGCCAGCTTTAAGTCAACCTCATCTCCCTTGATGTAGTATTTCCATATGTGTGTGTGTGTGTGTGTGTGTGTGTGTGTGTGTTGTAGATGCAACCTGATGCACTTCATTGACTATTCTATCAAGTGATCTCAGAGGGAGAACTAACAAGGGATGGGAAGACTGCATGGCACAGTGGGAAACGGGGGGCTCCTCATACAACCCTCCCCCATATATCACCACTTAGACAGAGACTGTGCTTTAGAGTACAGAGGCTGACAGATGTATAGGGTCCCACTGCACCACATTATCCTCCACCCTGTGTTTGAGAGCTGTCAGTCCAGCTGCTTTTAAACGTGGGTTTAGTGCACTTTCAAGAAAATGCCATTTCCCAAAGATGGATTCAGAACAGAAAAAAAGCTTCTTGGATGGGAAGTGAAATGTTTTCATAGAAAAACAACAACAACAACAACTAGAAAGACCATTTGCCTTTAGGACAGCTATTTTGTTTTACAAATTTTATTGATTTTCTAATATTACATTCACATATTTGAAAAGCAACGTGGTGGCTGAGTAGTAGTAATTCAATTACATTCAGATATCAATAGTACAGATTTCAGATTGCTACCATAAACATTTCCTCTCTTTTTGCTGGAATTGGGTATGTCTAGTTTAATGAAGAGAAGGGTGAGGGGTGACATGATAGCAGTGTTCCAATATCTCAGGGGCTGCCACAAAGAGGAGGGACTCAAGCTATTCTCCAAAGCACCTGAAAGCAGAACAAGAAGCAACGGATGGAAACTAGTCAAGGAGAGAAGCAACCTAGAACTAAGGAGAAATGTCCTGACAGTTAGAACAATTAACCAGTGGAACAACCTGCCTCCAGAAGTGGTGAATGCTCCAACACTGGAAGTATTTAAGAAGAAACTGGACAGCCATTTGTCTGAAATGGTAAAGGGTTTCCTGCCTGAGCAGGGGGTTGGACTAGATGACCTCCAAGGTCCCTTCCAACTTATTATTATTATTATTATTATTATTATTATTATTATTATTATTATTATTATTATTATTATTATTATTATTATTATTATTTCCATACTTTTTAGTTTACACATATTCTAGTTGTTTTAATATACATTTAGACAATCTATGACCTAATAGATTTTTCTATGACCTAATAGTTTTAATTTCCATTAACATTTAGATTTAAGATTTGATATTTATCATTCCCAAGATTTTTAATGTACTCCCAATTCATCTATCACCATTCCACACAAAATCTAATATTCAAAATCCATATCACATCTAGTTAACTTCTCACCCTCTGTGTCAACAAATTAGATACAATATGATATCCTTCCTTTTTGCTAGTTATCAGGGTTTTTTAAGTAGTAATCAAAATTTCTTTTTATTTCAGTATTTAATACTTCCTTTCTCTTCCTCTTTGTAGCTGCTAACTCTTGCTTAAACTAATAATTTTCATTTTTAACGTTCCATATAGACCTGTTTATTACTTTCATCAATGTTTTAGCTTATCTACATTATTCACCTTTACATGACCTTTATGCACAAATCAATATTCAAATTAGCTATTAGTATTTATACTGCTAAATTTTAATGACCAAATTTTTTTGTTTATCTCAGTTTATAACAATGTCTTGTGTTTAACATGCACCTCTTATCTATTTAAGTACATTCTGTTTTAGATTTCAATAAGAGGATCAAAACTCCATTCTTCTTTATTCTGGCCTTTTTCCTTTGCCAAATCATCTTCCATGTCCTTGTTTTTGGGTCATCGAAGCAATCTCCTTGCAATATCATGTATATTAATTGATATTGGCAAAACCATCCAGTCGCCATTTTTTTGAGAGGACTTGTAGATCTAGTGGGTCGTCTCTTTATTCTTCCATATTGACGTGGTTGTTCTGAATTGTGTATCTTCTCATCCAACTGTTCTTTTTCTAGATCCTCTAGTTCCTTCTGAATTGTATAGGAAATCTTTTCCTTTTTCCAAGTTGTTGATGCCTTTTCTGGATTTTCAAATGTCATTATTTGTTGAATAGTAGATTCTTCTGTCATGGTATTGAAATGTTTCATTTTTTCTATTGTATTTTGTATAGATGGTTCTTTAGTTCAAAGTTTCAGCTTTCATATCTTCTTGTTCCTTTCCATAGCCTTTTAGTACTTCATTGGTTGTGGTAAGAGTTTGAATTAGTGTTTTCAACATTGAGAGAATTTGTTGATCTTCATCCAAAAGGAAATTTTGTTCCTGGTCTTCTTCCATATTGATGTTTTAGACTAAAGGCTTTACACTTAGAAAATCCAAGAGAGAGAAAAAGGTTTTTTTTTCTAGGTAGGGAACACAGAGCCTTTCACAGCTGTTGTTTCAAAATTCTCAATGTTATGTATCTTATCTATTTCCCTAGGCAGTCAGCCAGGCCCCTTTTAAAGTTTCCCTTTGAGTCCCAAAGTTATTTTAATCTTTTCAGTTTTTCTTCTTTTTTATAAGAACCCCCCCAGATTTTCAACAGAAGTAGACAATGAAAAATAAAAAAATCTTTCAGTCCACAAGCTTTGAGAAATAAAGTTCCAGTTAGGATTCAGTTACTTTTTCAGCATTTAAAACATCCCAGGGTAGTTAGTCGCCACTCTTTCTGGAGGGAGGGCTAAAGTCCTCCTTCCCTCATTGCAGGGGGAAAATGCTTAGCAGCTTAAGGAGGTACAGAAAATAATTAGGGTTTAAAAGAGGTAGATCTCACCCAGTTTCTTCCTCGCTGCTTTAAAAGTTGCCTGGTGGAAATTGTGACTTTGGCTGTTCACAGCCTAGGGACGAGCCATAATGGCTGGTCCTTTCATCTGCCAGTTTGGAGGGATCACCAGGTCTAATGGGAGAGTTGCGGCTCTCCCACAATCCAGCCCCTCCTTGCTGGTCACCACTTTGAAGTGACTTTTGGCCCTTTTCAGGGCCGCCCAGTGATGCAAAACTGGACAGGGGGGAAGAGAGCAAGTCTCCCAGCTGTCCATAGCAGCTGCGTGGCAAACCAGAAGTCTGCCTTTGGGACAGCCATTACCTGGATGATTGAGAATCTCCATAGACATTAAACCCACATGTAGAAATTTCTAGACATGATGTGGTAAGAAGGAGCTCTCCTGCTCTGTTTTGTAATTCTTCCTCTATGCCTGTCAGTGCTTTGACTAACTGGCTTCATTATCCTGACGCCCACTGGGGATCAGCTACTATGGCTGGGGAGATGGGTCTTCAAATCCCTCAGGGCTTCAACTCTACAGAACAGTTTACATTCAGGGAGCTAGTAGGAAAACTCCTTCTTTTTGCTGTTCATGTAAAGACCCTATGGAGCAGATGATCCCTAGATGGAGAGATGTGGTAGGTGCTGCTGTTTTCAAAGGTGACTAACCCTATGCTCACTCTGGTAGAGGGTGAGGGGAAGGTTTACCTCTTGCACATCCTGTGATTGACGTGGCTTTCTTGTCAGCTATTGACATTGAGACATTGGGAACAGGCAGGACAGTTTCTTGTGGTTTTAAGCCAGAACAGAGGTGCAGTTAGCTTTAGGGACACCAAACCTAGATTAGTTGGTTGTCTTCTGGCTCACAAAAAAAGAAAAGGACCATTTTAACTGAGCTGTGGGAAACTGCTCTAAAACTAATCTCATACCTTGATCTAAACCATAATATGCTTTGCTTGGTTTTGTCTTAGGATATTGTGCAGACCATACTCCATAGTTTAGCATCTTACATAAGCAACTATGATTTATTTAATCTGTTGTGGTTAAACAAGTCAAGCTTAGTGTGACATGTTAACTCAAGTCTAAATTTTCATGATGCTTCCTTTTTTATTGCCGCTGCTGATCTCACTTTACCCATATCAGAAATGAAACATAGAAGAAAATCAAAACTATCAGGAAGCATGATCCATAATGAAGAACCAAATCTGGCAGTAATGAGCAGAAGAGAAATAGATACTAACAGAAAAACATTGGTTGTAAGAGAAGATGCCTAGTTTGCATGAATAAATGGCAAAGGGAATCAGCATCAGCAGTTTCTGGAAAACAACAAATGAGATTGGGTATACCCTAGAATCACCATTCAACAAGCAATGACTGGCATCCTTGAGTTGTGCACAATTTACAGCTTTGAAATTTGTTTATGTGTACTGGGTAGGTACCCACCTGGAAAAGCCAGAAGGGAATCATATAACAACAAAAAAGGCATCTATTCCAATATATATAATATTTCATGGTGTGAAATATAGCAATAGAACTGAGACTTATATACCACTCCACAGTGCTTTACAGCACTTCCTGAGCAATTTACAATGTCAGAATATTGCCCCCAACAACTTGGATCCTCATTTTACCGACCTTGGAAGGATGGCAGCTTGAATCAATGTTGAGCCGATCAGGATTGAACTCCAGGCTGTGGGCAGAGTTAGCATGCAAAACTGCTTTCTAACCACTGTGCCACCATGGCTCATATATGGGAAGTATGCCATGATACATCTAGTGTGGCTTGCTACTCAAGATGGAGGGGAGGCCATTGTCATCAAGTTTGTAGCAGAGAGGAAGGACTGTTTAATTTTCCCTTCCTCAGAGATCTTCCTAGAAGGCACCCAACTGCATGACAATTGGCTTAGAGAGGCTTCCCTTTGGAAGAAATTGAGGGATAAAGTTACTCAGAATACAGATGGTCCTTGACTTACAATAGTTCATTTAGTGATCATCTGAAGTTACAATGGAAAAAGTGACTTATAATTGTTTTTTTTCATACTTACAACCATTGCAGCATCCCTGTGGTCATGTGATCAAAATTTGGACGTTTGGCAACTGGTTCATATTTATGACAGTTGTAGTGCCCAGAGTTCACGTGATCATATTTTGCAACCTCCTGACAAGCAAACTTCATTGGGGAAAACAGATTCATTTAATAACCTTGTTACTAACTTAGCAACTGCAGCGATTCATTTAACAACTGTGCGAAGAAGGGTCTTAAAATGGGGCAAAACTCATTTTACCACTGTCTCACTTAACCATAGAAATGTTGGGCTGGATTGTAGTCATAAGCCAAGGACCACCTGTGTTGTACCTAGGTGGATTACCAGACTGATGGAAGTAAATGATGATGTTTCTAAATGAAAATGTGTCCAGTTGATAATATTTGTTTTAGAACCTATATGGGCTCTTTAGCAATAGAATTCCAGAGCTGTTTTGAAAGAGCTACCTGTCGAAAGCAGGGCTCCTTTTCCCTTGGAATAGTAGAGCTCAGAGTAGAGTTCTGCCAGCTGTGTATTATTGCTTCCAACAGTGGAGGGGGACATTACCAATTTTCTGTTGCTTCTGCTAACCTGAGATTTTGTGGCACTCTAATTTTACTGTCTTGATGGCTTTGGTGAGAGGGAGGCTTTTCTCTCCTCTTATGTCATTTCGTCTGCTCTGTCAGTCATGGCCATGCCTTGCTAGCACCAGCATTCCCTTGCAGCATTTGTCAGGGTAGGAACTGGCTTGATTTTGATCCTCCTGCTCCATCCCATGCCCCTCCTCTAACCTTGCTGGCTTGATTGACAGGCCTCAGGGGGCAGGATGAAGAGGGAGGGAGCTATTCCAATGAACCAGACAGAAACCTGTGTTCCTTTTCTGTGCCCATGACCTGACAGTAAGGCTATCTGGGGATCTTGGTTTGGCCCTGTTTTTATGTCAACTGGCTAACTTGTCCCCCAAAGCCCTGAACTAGCATTATCCCACAAGGATAAGGTATCTGTTGTGCCACATTTATTTATTTATTTACAGCCTCCAACCAATAAAAAGGTGTATGCATGGTGAGTGATTTTCCCGCTGATGATGCTCAGAGGAAGGGGGAAAAAACCAGGGGAAACGACCAAGTGCTTTCCTTAATTTGTCTCAAATTTAAAAACTGTAAAGGCGGCACCTTTACACTTGACCCCATTCCTGAGACAGATGAGGGTACGGTAATGAGGGAGCACGAAGGATGCTGGCATAAAGCACTTTTGCACTTTTGTCTGGCTATGAGAGAAAGAGATGATGGATGGAGAGCTTGCGTGAAGCCGCTGCCCTTCACTTTGACAAGATGACACCATTCTTCTCACAGAGATGTTTTGTATTGCCTCAAAGCCTCTTCCAGCTATCCCAATTACTAAACAAGGGCTCTGGGAGTCAGAAAATGAAGCAATTCATCCAGTTCATTTTGCTTTTGAAGGTGTGTGTATTGGGGGGGGGGGGGGTTCTATTGCTTTACAAAGCGGTTTTGAAGTGGCTGCTTTTGCACAAACTTTAATTGAAGTGAAGCAATCCTTCAAGGCTTTGCAGAGAGAGATACAGTAGCAACCTTATTTTATTGATCTTATTTTATTGATTATTTTAGTGCTTTTTTATCATCTGGAACTTGATGTAATAACTATCTGATAATATCTAGCATCTGTAACTTGGTGGTGGTGATGGTGGTGGTGGTGGTGGTGTGTGTGTGTGTGTGTGTGTGTGTGTGTGGTAATCTTTGGCCCTCAACAAAAGGAAAATTATTACTTATTTTGGATAAGACAATCTAGGGCAGTGGTTGAACTCCATCAAACACTCCAACAATACATGGAGTTGGATTGCTGGAAAACATAAACTTAGTTGCTATCTTTGTTGCCAACAATTTTCACAGGCTAAGATGCAATCGGTTCAAAGAAAATGGCCTTCTCTGCATGTTTGTTCCCAACATGTAGATGGGAAGTTTGGTTCCCATCCATCCTATGATAAGAAACCTACTTGTTATGAAGACAGTTTCTTTCAATTTGCCTTGATCATGCTTATTTATGGGCATCATCAAAGTGAAATCATCTAGTACTATAGTCTCTATTTTACTAAACTTCATCAGGGATATCTAACCATGGCATTCTTTTGAATAGGCTGTGTAGGCATCTCAAGAGGCACCCTATTAGAGCGGTTTTGCTCCTGTTTAGATGGTTAATGTCAGAAGACAATGCCAGAGCAACAATTCTAGTTGTTACTGTGAAAATTATTATTAGTTGTTCCCATTACGTTCCCTTGTCTTCTTAAGCTACAGATCCCCCACTTTGGTCCTAAGCTCTAATCTTAGTGACACCATTGGAAGTCAGGGAATCTTTTTCAAGACTGATCTTGTGTGCTCTGGGAAGCATGGAAAATAAAATGAACAAAATAAGGATCACATCGTTGTAAGTATGACCTGCCATTCATTCTCAAAAGAATGTCAAAGAATCTGGAACAGCAACTAAAGGCTGTTAAGATATCATTGACTTTCATCTGTAGTGTCTTCCCTTCTCTCAGCAGAATGCCAATCCTGGTTATTATGCAACTAGGGATTAATTAGGTCATTCTCACAGTTCACAATGCTATTTCTGTAAGAACCTCTCTTCTTTTTTTTTCATGTGCACCATCCCAAAGGGTCCAAAGTGGCCATGTACACAGTTGATAAAGACAATCCAAGCATCTCTATACAACTGATTTTAGGGCAGCAACATAAGAGAGAAAGATACTTGGCACTTTTCCCAGCCTGGAAGCCACTACATAGTCATGCAGGCAGGAAGGAAATTGTGAGGGTTGCAGTATAACATGTTACATAACAGATGTTATGGAAAGGCAGCTTTGACCTAGTAATTAAGGCACCAGGCTAGAAGAAGTTCTAGTGGCATCTTAGGCACAAAGCTAGCTAGGTGCCCACTCTGTCTCAATCTTAGGAAGAAAGCAAGGGCAAACTGTTTCCAAAGATCTTGCCAAGAAAACTATGGGGATTAGTCCAGGCAATCATCAGGACTCAACATTGACTCAAATCTCTCTCTCTCTCTCTCTCTCTCTCTCTCTCTCTCTCTCTCTCTCTCTCTCTCTCTCTCTCTCTCTCTCTCTCTCTCTCGCACGCACACACACACACACACACACACAATTGCAATAAATCTTAAATAAGTCTACAGGGTAGGTATGGATTTTTTTCAGACGCTGTGACTGCAGAAGAAATAGAAGAGAACTATGATGTTCCTGTGTGGGGATTGATTTCTTAAAAAGACAAAATAGGTGCATTAAACTTTATTTCATTAATCACACACACACAATCTCATAAGGGACAGAACCTTGAGGGACAGTAACAGAACAGGTTTTCCCAGCCTGATGTCCTTGAGATATTTGTGTGTGTTTATATAATATCAGCTCAACACAAATGCTGGTTAGAGCTTATGGAAATTATTGTTGTTCTATTAAAATAATGAAAATTCATCCTCATCGCCAGCATAGCAGGCATACTACCCCCAGCCTTTTAATAAGAGATATATTTTTCAGATTTATCTTTTAATAATGCTAACATTTTTTTGGGGGGGGAGAGCCTATTTGATTTCTTTATACATGATTTATAATGAAGGCTGTTATTTCAAAGAAAGCTTTGCAGCATTACCACTTCACCACTTCATAGTGCAAAAGAGCACATAAGCACCTAAGCTTCCTAAATATGCACTGTGGCTAATAGGCAGTACATCTGTTCTCAGAGTTAATCTTAATTTCCAATAAAAATTTGAAAGCTGCAGACCATGACTCAGGATTGATGAAATTTTAAGAGAGAGAGAGAGAGAAGATCAAAACATTCTGTTGGTCTACATTCAGTATTTGTACTACATATTGATGCATTCAGAGTGTTCAGGGACATATATTAAATATGAAAACTTCAGTTCTCCTCAATCTGCTTCACCACGTACCTGTTGCAGGATAACATTGGAGGAGGGAGACAATGAACACATTATTATTATTATTATTATTATTATTATTATTATTATTATTATTATTATTATTATTATCATCATCATTATTATCATTATTGTTGTTGTTGTTGTTGTTGTTATTATTGGTTGCCCAGTCAGCCAGATGTTTAGATTATATTTGTCATTTTTATCCATCTATCAAATCCTTCCCAAGGACCTAGGAAAGGCAGATGTTGTTGTTTGACAGTGTTTAGAGGTATTGTCACAGGATGTAAGCTATTTTGAGTAAAAAATGTCTTCTGAAATTGGCTGATGGTGGTCCTATCAATGCTAATAGTGTTCACGTGGTACTGCACCCAGGGCATCTGTTACTATTGGTACTACTACTGGTTTTCTTTTGCCAAAGTAGTTCTACTGCTATTTGCAGGTCTTTCTGTTTCATGGTTTTCTCCAGTTCTTTCTCTTCTGTTCTGCTATCTCCAGATACTGCAACATCCACTATACAAGCTTATTATTAATTATTTTTTCATCCTATCTTTTATATATTGTCGTCAACTCCAGGCAATGAACATATTAATACTCCTGCCTCCTACTTTTTTGCACTGTAACAACCCTGGGAGGTGGATGGGGCTGGGAGAGAATGACTGGGCCAAAGTCGCAGTCTTTTGGTTTATAGGCCAGCACCTGATGCACTTCACCAAACTGGCTTCTATGATCTCATGAAGGAAAGTGAGATATAAATCTGGTATTTAACTTAAATCAAATATAGATATAGCCAGGGAAGATAACCAAATGTATTATCACTCAAGGAACATGCATCTGCTAGTTTCAAAGGTAAGAGCTTCAACATGGAGACCATACAGCATTTCACAAAGAAATTGCTACTTCTTTAGTCAGTTTCATCTTACAAACCTATCAGAAAGACATGCAATCTAGATGGGGCAATGACCACTGCTTAATTAATTTGGAGGTCTGACTATTGTGACCCTATTAGTGACTGACATGAAGAGTGAGGTTCTTAACTTGCACGAGCAACATCCCTTAGGTAAAAACATTTATTAGAAGGATGACATCAAAATCATTACAATTTACCCTGATTTCAATTCTACTAGAAATAGGATGCTGCTTGTCCAATGAGCAATGCTGCTTAAATAATGGAGGGGGAGCAAGGAGCTGGAAATCTTATTTCCAAGTATTATTCAATAATTAAACCATCAACCACTCACTAATGTTTATGAATTATTGGGACATTTCTAATACTGTGTAGTAAAAAGGGTGCTAGTACTTCATTGACATCTTCATTGTTAGTTTTGCACTGTTTCAGAGGATTTAAAGGTGGTTTTGTTCTAAGTATAACATTAGCTGGGAAAAGCATACCATGTTTTGAAATAACTTTTTATAGAGTCAATTCCTGACTTTTATTTACATGAAGAACACAAAGCCACTTAATTATAGCTACGATTTTTCTCAAGAGAAATAAGTATGTAAGATTACAATTATGGATTTCTAACATAATACAAGAAGACTGGGAATTCATTTAGTATTTTGAACCTATCAAGAATTTGCATATTTTTTAAGTATCCAAACCCATTTCTTTTGATCTAGAAACAAAGCAATCTCTGGAGCAAAACCTCACAGAAGTTTAATGAATAAATCAAGGGTCATCGTGTGTGCTAATGTGCTTGTATCATAGTTTGTCATGGGGAAAAAGGTTTAAGCTAACCAGTTGGGATACTGTATTACAGACTGCAAGAATATATTTTTTTCGGAGAGTGTGAAACAATGTCATCTCTTTGTATTTAATTTACACAAATTAAAGAAAAGATAGCTAATTTGGTTATGAATCCTGTCTCTCTGAATCTCTATCATCTATCTATCTATCTATCTATCTATCTATCTATCTATCTATCTATCTATCTATCTATCTATCTATCTATCTATCATCTCTCTCTCACCACCCATTATCTATCTATCTATCTATCTATCTATCTATCTATCTATCTATCTATCTATCTATCTATCTATCATCTATCAATCCATCCATTATCTATCTATCTATCTATCTATCTATCTATCTATCTATCTATCTATCTATCTATCTATATCTATCTATCTATCTATCTATCTATCTATCTATCTATCTATCATCTATCAATCCATCCATTATCTATCTATCTATCTATCTATCTATCTATCTATCTATCTATCTATCTATCACATATCTATCAATGTAAAGTATGGTCCTATATTGGGTTCAAGATGCCACTAAACATTCCCCACTTATCTGAGATCCTGTATAGAATGGATTCTATACACAATAACAACAAGCTGTTTTCCAATACCTTGGAAGCCAAATTCAGCGTTCTAGTATAGTTATCAGGCTGGCTGATTTTGAGGAGTAAGTGGAGCTAAACAGAATGCCCTCAGTCTCTGTGTATTAGAGGAAAAATTAGTCATGTCAGGAAATGGCTTAAAGGAGAGAGATGGCAATCTGTTAAGTTTTTACCAGAATTGATTAATTGTTCCCCTACCCTCTATTTCTCCCTTCTCCCTCCAGCCCCAAACACAGACACACTAAAAGTTGCCCTTGATGAACATTTACTCATAGTTGTGAACATAAATAGTCCAAGGAAGTCTTGAATTCTCTCCAGTTACATCCTAGACTTCTCTGTCAAGCCACATTGAGAGATTTGCTACCACCTTACCTCAGCAGGAATCATTTTCCTGATCACTGCTGTATCTTAAAAAAAATCATTTTCCTGATCACTGCTGTATCTTTTTTTTTAAAAAATTGCATGTTAAACCCATGCTTCTTATCTATTGATCTATGGCACATAGTTTATCATTGTCTATTTGCAGAAGTGTCTTTGTATATATTGGAAGCAGAACTGAGCTAATGCAATCCTTCAGGGCAGCAGAGAAAAATACAGTGCATCTCCCCTGTCTTAAGTCTCTAAAAAACTTAACAAATAATTCAAATGAGGGCCAATGAGTGACCTCAGAATAGGGAATGGCTTTAGGCATGTGCCCATCACCCCCAAATAAAAGCCTTCAGTATCCCTTGGGTAAAGCAGGCAATGAGAGAATAGGACCTGATCAGGAAGATAGAAGGGGCAGAATGGAGATGGGAGAGCTGAGTTGAAGCCCACCCAGGGAGGCTGTGTATGCTTTGTAAAGTAAATCTGTTGTTATATTTTAAAACATGCAGAATTCACCTAAAGTAAAACTTCTGAAAAAATGCTTTTGCCTTTTCCTTTCTTCCTTGCCCTCTTTTCCTCCTCTCTCTTAACCTTTTTAACAGTTAGAATACTCAGCCAAATAACCCAGGATTATGGCTTATTGCCCTCCATTCATTGCTCAGCTTTCCTCATATCAAGGAAGGACATTCCCCGTCATCCAGTCAGAGCTGAAGAAGCTTCTTGGATGAGAAGCAAAACATCTTCAAAGAAAAACAAGAAAGTCCAGTTGCCTCACGAAAAAGCATCTTTGAGATAACTATGACCTGGATGACTGAGAATCTCCATAGACAACATCAATTGAGTTCAAGTCTGAAATAAAATTTGTGTGAGAAATTTCTAACACTGTTTCTTAATGACCCTTGTAGAAATGTTGACGTGGTCTGAAAAAAGTTAGGAAATTCCCTTCCACATATCAACCAAAGGAGTAAAAGGGACTGCAAGCATCTGCTCCTGCTACCTCTGGCAGAAGGTATAGTGGCCATACCTCCCCACACCATATCCTTTTTTGTCTTGCATAAGAAGACATCAGAGATGGATATAGAGGTCCTCCATATGATGGAAATTCTTACCATATCAGATCCACAGCACTACACAGCATGTGTTGAGATTCATCCTCCCATGGCTTCTTAGAATCAGTTCTTAGGATTCATGACAAGGCTATAATCATACTGAATTGGATGTACTGTTAGTCCTAACCAAACTCCAAGAAGCTTCTAGATGTGCATAGACTTCCATTGCTCAGCTATAATCTTAGCAAGCTTACTTTAAAGTAAAGCCATGACCAATTTTCCCTCTCCTCTCACATTTGGGTTGGATGAAAAATGAAAAGGAGACCACCAAGCAAGAGACATTTCATTAGCATTTTTCAAGAGTGGGAGGGTGAGGTTGATGGCTTTCATTACCACTGTAAATCATGCAAGATATAAAAGACAATGCAGTCTACCAACTTTAAACTTAAAAAGCTCCATGTTACTCAGAAAGCATGACAGATGACTGGAAAGCCCATGTGACATTGTGTTATCACATGATTACAGTAACATACCAGAAAGTATAGAAAAGACATCAACCCAAATATTCGTGTTTGGTGGACTGCATGATCTCCACTCCCAGATTTCCATCTCTGAAGCATTTTCTGGAGCGTGTCAATATTCATACATGTTGCCTGCTCAAATGAACTCATGTTTTGCCATCCTGAAAGCTTGTGTGAAGAAATTCCTGCACTATTGTATTTTTATTTTTTTATTTTTTTTAATTCCATTTATATCCCGCCCTTCTCCGAAGACTCAGGGCGGCTTACAAGCTTAGCAGTAGCCTTCATTCTATGTATATGCCTGCTTATTAGGGCTTTCACCCCGCCCCAAGCGGCATTATTACTAAGTCAGCTTAATTGCCCCCAACAATCTGGGTCCTCATTTTACCTACCTCGGAAGGATGGAAGGCTGAATCAACCTTGAGCCTGGTGGGATGCGAACCTGCACTAATTGCAGGCAGCTGGTGTTACTTAGGGAGGCATTAGCCCACTGCTCCACCAAGGCTCTATTGAAATGTGTGGTACCTTAAAACTAAAATAGATTTAAAACTACCTTTGACTACCATGTAGACTTGATGAGGTCAATATAAATTCTGACTGTGATCATGCCATGTTTTATTTTCAATGTTATTCTCCTCTCCGGAAAAAGCAGGGGGTGAAGGAACCACAATTTCACTTTTTCAGTGGAAGATTTTCAATAGAGTTAGAGGCAAGTTTCATTCTGCAATCAAAGAAATCAAGATAGCTGAGACTTGCACATTTAATCAGGATAGGATTTGTTTGTTTGTTTGTTGGCTGCCCATCATGCCACACAGTAACTCTGGGCAGCTTACAGCATCAAAAAGATAAAACTATATGAAACCCATTGACAATATAAATAAAATGCTATAAAGATCCAAATGCACCTGACTAAAGATAGGGAGTAGGATGAGAAGGGGGTGGGGGAGATGGGATCTCTTATTATCAACTATCAACTAATTATTGCAGCCTCACTGTGTCCCCAGAAGTGAGCAAAGTTTTGATAGGCAAAGCTGCACCTTACAAGGTTAGGTGAAGTCTTGGGGTTTATTTTCTATTTATGGTACTTCTTCTTTTATAGCTTGTAGTTACAGTTCGTGTAGTTCCCATTTCAAAACGGGTCCAAACTGATTTCTGCTTTCAGCAGTCAAGGTGAAAGAAGGGGTGGTGAGGGCTGCCCAAAGGAATCTGAGGGCCTTCTATCCTGTGTGAATGTGTGTCTCTAACAAAACAAACTCTGCAGGGTTCTCTGAAGCAAATGCAGCTTCCAGCTGGGATTGAAATTGTCAGACGCTTTTCACCATCAGCCCCCCACATGGGCTCAAAGCTAGCTTATGGGAGACTTAAATGGTGGTGTTAATTATTTCTTAGTTCTTCAAGCCAATTCCAGTGTTGGAACAGATTGCAGCACAAGAGTGGGCTGAGCCCCGAGCACCGGGGGGGGGGCTGGGGGAGCAGGATTAAATGCCACTTACTGTAGTGAAGCAATGATAGCCGCTGAGCCGCTGAGGTCAAAACTAAAAGGTGCTCTCCTGCAGAAGTGCCTGCATGACCAGATTTTGAGAGATTAGATCTTAATCCCGGAACCTGCACAAGGGACCCAGTGAAAAATCAATGGCTTCGCTCAGACTGGGTCAAGTGCACAGAGAAACCTGCAAGGTGAATTCCTTTCATGTTTTAGCTTTGCAGCCATACTTTCCTCCGGATTCAAAAATTTCTTTCCTGGAAGCCTATAAAAAACATTTCTGTTCAAAAGACCTGAATCTGAGACTGACGCAACCTTCTCATACTTTGCTTCATATGGATCAATGCTGCTACTTGGATCCAAATTTTGAATAACTGCACATTTCCAAGTGTAAATTTTTCCCTCAGTCAGTAGCTGTATGGCAGTGCAGGGAGGGTAAAAGAAGTGGAACAACACCTAAAAGTGGGTGAAGCCCCCAATTCTGTATCTGACATTATCTGGATAACCCTTTTTCTTTTCTTTTCTTTTCTTTTCTTTTCTTTTCTTTTCTTTTCTTTTCTTTTCTTTCTTTCTTTCTTTCTTTCTTTCTTTCTTTCTTTCTTTCTTTCTTTCTTTCCTTTTCTTTATTTCTTTATTTCTTTTCTTTCCTTTCTTTCTTTCTTTCTTTCTTTCTTTCTTTCTTTCTTTCTTTCTTTCTTTCTTTCTTTCTTTCTTTCTTTCTTTCTCTGTCTCTGTCTCTGTCTCTGTGTCTTTCTTTTGACACACTTTCTGTCACTCTCCAAAGCAATAGATTGCCATGGAACAGATCAGACCCATTAACAAGCTAAGGTGAACATTTCACCTAAATGTTGAGGTGATCAGTTCTTATCATAAACCATAATAAGGATGTTCTCATGGTCTGAGTTGGAATAAGTTGAGCACATACATCTCAGACTTTTCATGTGTAACCGCTGCTTAATAGCTCAGAAGTCATGAGGAACATCTGCCATTTCATATTACCAAACAGTAAAATACATTTTACCCCTTTCACCAGCCACAAATCTTAAAAGTAAAGAGGCTCTTGAGTTAAGTTGAAATCATCCATGCATTTTTAAAAGATTTTTTTTTATTCCATCTTTATTATTTTTATAAGTAACTGAAGGTGGCAGCCATGCCTAATACTACTTCCTCCTCCTATTTTCCCCACAATGAAAACCCTGTGAAGTGAATTGGGCTGAGAGTGAATGACTGGCCCAAGTCACTGAGCTGGCTTTCATGTTTAAGGCAGGATTAGAACTCATCGTGTCAGGGTTTCCAGCCTGTTGCCTGAAATGGACTGCTGTTGCCTTCTTCCAGGATTTTAAAAAATAATAATCTCATTTTAATCTATATTTCTAGTAGAGCAGATATGTCAAACACAAGGCCCGGGGGCCGGATCCGGCCCACAAAGTGGTTTCATGTGGCCCGCGAAGCCATCCTGGAAACAGTGAGGGAACGGCCCCCACTGCCTTGGCCCTGGCCCAGAGACCCTCCTTCTGCCAGAGACCCTCAGATCTGTCCCACTCCTGCCCAGGCCCCCATAGGCACCCTTGATGCGAACGATGTAGAGCTGGCCATGCCCACCCAGTAGGCCATACACACTCTAGCCACACCCACCCAGTAGGCCACGCCCACTCTGGCCATACCCACCTGGCCCCTTGAGGGCAACCGCAATGCTGATGCGGCCCTCAATGAAATTGAGTTTGACACCCCTGTAGTAGAGGAACAAGGAATACCTATATATCACAATGGTTTCCCATCCAAGTATTAAGGAAGTTTGTTCAGCAAGTTTAACAGCCCTGAAAAGCCTTACTCAAAGTCTCTGAGAGTTGGGCAGCCAACTCTTTAATGATTAATTGAACCACAGATTTCTGTTTACTTTTGTAGTTGGCCTGCTGACCTGTCAATTTGTATCTCTGCAACCTTTTCCAAAAAAAAATCAGTACTTAACTATCACGATAAAAGTGGGCAACAAAGAAATGATATACTTAAGGTTTTCAGGTTCAGTGTTTGCCTAATGCAATTGCGTATTAAATGCATATGAAACAGTTTTGTCCAGCGCTTGTAGCTTGAATTTTTAAATGCGGTGAAACACATAATCATTAGAAGGATCCTTGTGTAAGGGTGCATCACATCGCATCACACTCATGTCAGAAGTACCAAGGTGCTTCTGGGTTGAAAGGATTAGGTGGTGACATCACTGTTGCCCAGGGAACAAACAGTTGGGGGCTCCTTTTATGTCCCCGACAGGAAGTGAAGGATGGGAACTTACCCTGCACCACAGCAGCACTTGAGTTATATGTAAGGTGAAGTTGAAAAACTGCTCTCCAAGGGGCCCTCCCTTCCTCCCTCCCTCCCTTCCTTCCTTCCTTCCTTCCTTCCTTCCTTCCTTCCTTCCTTCCTTCCCTCTGTCCCTCCTTCCTCCTTTTCCCCTCCCCTCCCCTTCCTTCCTTCCCTCTCCCCCTATCTGCCTAGACATTCCAAGTTCCAAAACTTCCCAAATGCAGAAAAAAGGGGTTTTGAATAGCAGAAACTATTTTTCAAATTCATCAGTGAATTGTCTTTAGAAAGACAGACGCGAGACCGTAGGCAAGATTCGAAAGGTTTATTCGGTTCAGCTCCCGGCAGCTGACTGTCAAAACAATCCGGGCTTTTATAGGGAACTGTCAAAACAAACAACCAATCAGGTAGCAGTATTTTCCCCGCCGTTCGGAGGACGGCCAATCAACGAACAGTACTCTGACAGCTCGGCGGCTGTCAGGGAATTCCTCCCAGCTGAGCGCTTAGCTCAGTTCGGAGGACTAGGTTGAAGACCGCGGATTTGACAGTTCCGGGAACTGTCAAATCCGGCGCGTGCGCGTTGGCCTCCGGCAGCCCTTTTGACAGCTGTCAACGGGAATGGCGGCCGGCTGGTTGGTGCGCGTGCGCCGTTGCTTCGGGCGGCCATTTGACAGCTGTCAACTGTCAAATGTCGGCCGGGCCGGCTTTTTCTTTGCGGCTTGGAAACTCCTGGTTTCCCGATATGATTCAATCAGCTTTGAACTTTTCTGATTTCCTAAAAAGGCCATTTAGCTCCCATCTTGTATGACTGATTTGCTTTGTTAAAATTGCCTTTTCTACATGGTTACAGTATAATGTTAGGGTTTAAAAAATCCTAACTGATTATCTTCTCTTCCCCCCCCCCCCACCTCTCTCTCAAGAGCAGAGGTTGGTGATTTCTTATTTCCCCAGGATCTATCATTCAGTTTTACGCAATGCTTCATTCTTCTGGGAATTTCCCAATTTCCTGGGTTCTGTACCAGAAGTTATGATATTTGGGGTTCTTCTTGCTGTAGTTAATGGAAATTTGTATCATTATGTTTATTTGAATAGGGATGAACCAAATGCATTATTTGGACAACTGGAGGTTGTCTGGGTTCCTGCAGATGCTTACTTGCCAAATCTGAGTTTATAAAATAGACATTAATGTTTCTTGAAAAAAACACAAGTTTGCTCCTCAGATAACTTTTAAGTGAAAGAAATATATAAACCCTATTGGACAATTGGAAATTAAATAGTATTTTATGTGCATCTTAGTGAGGACTCAGACAAAAATGACCTATTTCTAAATCTGTGTCAAAGATTAGATCAAAATTTATTTATGGTCCAAGACCAAGTACAATAAACCAGCATACAGTAAAATATCTATAAGAGAAAATTTTGTAAATTGCAAAAAAATATATCCTAAAACATTTAGTGATTAACAGAATACCACTGAGGAGGACCCAGATGGTTTCTAAACAGCTACAGCCTATTGATAAGAATTTTGCAACTGTCTTTGAGGTTTCCAAAGAGTGATAACCCAGGAGAAGGGTAGCAGCTTCCTGGACACAATAGCAATTAGAATTATTAGCAACTGGGAGAATTAAATGTGATTGATATTGGGTATACAATGAACAATGAATATCTATAAGAGAAAATTTTGTAAATTGCAAAAAAATATATCCTAAAACATTTAGTGATTAACAGAATACCACTGAGGAGGACCCAGATGGTTTCTAAACAGCTACAGCCTATTGATAAGAATTTTGCAACTGTCTTTGAGGTTTCCAAAGAGTGATAACCCAGGAGAAGGGTAGCAGCTTCCTGGACACAATAGCAATTAGAATTATTAGCAACTGGGAGAATTAAATGTGATTGATATTGGGTATACAATGAACATTTTAATAGCACAATATGAGACAGATTCTCCCTCTGAGTATGAGCAAAAGGAAGCTTGACTCTCATGTGGGATGTTTATGTATCTACTGGTTGTTTCCCTGATAAGCAGTACCAATTTGCACCAAAATATATAGTTTCCAATCTGGAGTATATAAGATATTATAGAAATATTTAGGGACAGGCCAGGGAGTATGACAGATTTTTCTGCAGAGGAGAAGGGAGACTTTGGCTTTGTCATTTTGGATATCTAGATTCAAAGTCCTCAGCTTTAGTTCACCCAGGGTTTTTTCAAATCCCAAAGCAGATAGTGCTGACAAGGTAAAACCACACTGTGCCAAGTTGTCATTAATTTCCTTCTTAAATTGGAAAGAAACCTATCCAGAAAGGTGAGAAGAACTAAAAAAAGTTCTCTGGTACAGTTGCTTCAGCCAAAAACTAAGTTGACAAAAATTTAATTGGTTCCCAAGGGAAATGTAGCCCAATTCTAGTCATGTTAGAGCATTGAACTGATAAGGAACTTCTAGTAAATTTTTCAGAAATTTTGATTCAATTGTTTCTAAATTAGGAGATTCCTTATAAATACATACAAGTAGCTGAGCACCATGTAGCATCACACCCTACTTTTTAGCTTTAAATATCTGCAGGGATATAATTGTTGCCAAATTGACCTGCAAATTTAGTGGTTTGAGGGCTATTATTAAAAGTTCTGTTTTCTAGGTAGACCAGCAGATAGAAGATCAAAGAGATAATAGATATTTAAAGGATTTTACCTGTTTGATGGGTTTGCTATGAATTGTCCATCTAATTGGGACCTTAAAGCATTTTCTGGAGAGCAGAGAACATTTTTGTTGTGGACCATGTCACAACTGTAATACTAATATGTGGGCCGAATATGTCACATTCATGAGGATTTTGCAATTCTCATTGTTCATAAAAAAATCTGTCAAATTTATCCCTTTCTGCTTTGTAAGACACTGAGGAGAAATTGAAATCTCACAAAATATTTGCCAAAAAGTATTCAAGACAACCAGCTATAATAAATAACAAATTTTGTCTTAGTCCAGAGGTTTTATATTTTGATAACACTCAGGAAATATTTTCGCTAGTTTTCGAATGTGATCTCTCCACATGTCAAAATTTCATCTCCATAATCCATAAAAAGTACAGCCACAAACTGAGAGTTACCTATGAGCAAAATGTGACATTCTTACTCAGAAACTTCTGGTTATCCCTTATTTGCATGGCAGCTCATTTTCATGATTGACTTAACATTTTGAGCCAGGCAATAATCTCCCAGGGCAAATGGAGTTCAGTGATGATTTAGCTGAGTTTCACAGTCTGAACAAATCAATATTCCAAATCTTATGATCCAAAACTGTGCAGATATGAAAAAGTCAGCCAGATTAATTGGTGCAAGCCTTTATGAAACAAAAATGTGTTCCCTAATGTTTCCTAGACTTCTCCATTAACACAAATTACATCCACTGAAGTGGTAACAATATTTCAGTTATTGCCTCTTTTTATATGTCTAATTTTTTTTGCGCCAATCAGAAGAGGTCCCAAATTGCAATTATCTTCAAACCTGGTTCAACAATTCTGTGAGGGTTTGGGGTTTTAAATTTCATAATTTAATTTATTTTGTTTGGGGCTAAATTTAATTTAATCTATTTTTAACTTTTGTATGTTATATTTTAATTGCCCTGTAACCGCCCTGAGTCCCTCGGGAGAAGGGCGGTATATAAATCAAATAAATAAATAAATAAATAAATAAATAAATAAATAAATAAATAAATAAATAAATAAAGTGACTTCAAGAGGTTCCAAACATGTACAGTACTGGATATCATGTACTATGCCTTTGCATGGTTAATATTGTTTGTTCTTTATATATGCATGTACAAGTGCGTGATCCTCTCATGATGCTTTTGTAGAACTAAAAATCATTTGTCCTCTGCTCTGGCAGCCTAAATCCCTTGAAAGAAAAACACCGAAGTTTTTAAATTCTTTGCCTTGCAGTCTCAAACTCCAGAAGAGCATAATTACCATGCAACTACATCATCCCCAAAGGCAATAATTGAAAGAATTTCTGGTGCATGGAAAATGAGATTCAGGTCTATGAAGAAATCTGATGGGATGCTCAAAACACAGACTCTTTAAAATATAATCTGCTCCTTCTGTCTTTCGCCTGCTCTGCATGTTGTTTATTCAGAAAGATTGAGGGCAAGCTGAGAGTAAAGAGGTCCAATAATGGGAATTGATCTAAGTGACAGGGAACTCGGAGGACCAGGGTCTAAGTGTCTGCAACATGCCACAGTGCCATTAATTTTGCATCATGTATTAGAGATTTAAATATTGAGAATTAGTGTCTCTCCTGGTGCAAGAAGATAAAATTTCAGTGAATGGTATTATTTTTGTAACTTGTACATAGAGGACATCATGAATTCTCATTTGAATATTAAAAGCTGAAGAACAGCTAGGTAAAAGCAAGAGAAAGAAATATCCAAAAATGAAATTGTTCTATCAGCTAATTTTGGCACAGAAGCAGTATTATTAATGGATTTTTGGAATGCAAAAAAAAAAATGGAACTGATGAACCTGAAATTACAGGAAAAATTGGGATGGGTAAATCCAATAATGCAGGATATCAGCTAAAAGGATTTTGTTCATTGATAGTACCTACTTTAAGCTACCTCAAAGCAGACTCTCAAACACTCAGAGATTGCTATTTGGACAAACTGATGGTAAAATTGGAAGTAGAAGATAGAGAAAAACAATCTAAGATGCTGATAGATTATGGAATTGATAAAAGTTATAGTGGTCAAATGTGAATTAAACTTAGAAAATTAAAGAAAGTGATTCTGCCTAGCAAGATTTGGTCTGGCAAAAACACAATAGGAATTTCAGAAAGAGAAGCTGAGAAGCTTTGAGAAGAGAAAAGAGATGCTGTGAAAAACAAAGTGGGGGGAAAATGTTCCTCAAATTGTAAAAGGGAAAAAATCCAATGACGCTTCACAGCAACTAGTCCTATTGACCAGGAAAAGATGTAAGACAAAAAGCCTTGGGTAACAATAGACATGGACAAACATAAGGTGGCCAGAGGGGAAAGTGATCACCTCATGATATTGTTCTGTTCCAGCCTATGACCGGCCCTGTTTGAATGTCAGGGACAACCCCTTTTTATAATCAACAGGCTGGAAAAAACCCAACCAAATTTATTTACAAAGAGTTCAAACAAAAGTTAAATGAAAAGTTCAAACAAGACTTAAACCAAAAGGTTAAACAAGAGTTAAACAAGAATAACAGACCAGGGCTCTAGCAGAAGATCTTCAAATGGTTGCCTTCAGCAACCAGCACCTCCCACACATTACCCTTTTATCAGCAGTCCCAAGGCGTGGCTTCTCATTGCCTTCTCCCAAGTTGCCTCATTGCTTTCCTCTGTTCTGCTCTGCTAGATTGCCTTCTGCTCCTAGCGTCCCTGAACAGAGCCAGCTGTGGATCGTCTTCTTCCAATCCCTCATGGTCACACAGCTGAGTGTGAGGAGGAACAAGATGGGAGGGGCCTGGCTGAGAGTTCTGCAGTGCATCAGAATCTTCCTCTGACACCAAAGGTTCTCCAAACCCCTCCTCCTCTTCAGAATTATCAGACTCAGCTGCTGAAACCACAGGCTGATGCTGAATCACAACAGATATCATCCAGACATCATCATGCAAATGAAACAGTTTATTTGTGTCAGAGGTCATGTTGCAAGTAGATACTGTAATGGCATGATGATGTCATAATTGTCCATATAATAATAACAATAATAATAAAGTTGGAAGGTAACTTGGAGGTCATCTAGTCCAACCCCCTGCTCAGCCAGAAAACCCTATACCTTTGCAGACAAATGGCTGTCCAATCTCTTCTTAAAAACTTCCAGTGTTGGAGCATTCATGGCTTCTGAAGGTAGGATGTTCCACTGGTTAATTGATCTAACTGTCAGGAAGTTTCTCCTTAGTTCTAGATTGCTTCTCTCCTTGATTAGTTTCCATCCGTTGCTTCTTGTCTTGCCTTCAGGTGCTTTGGATAATAACTTGACTCCCTCTTCTTTGTGGCAGCCCCTGAGATAGTGGAATACTGCTATCATGTCACCCCTAGTCCTTCTCTTCATTAAACTAGACATACCTAATTGCAGCAACTGTTCTTTATATGTTTTAGCCTCCAGTCCCCTGATCATCTTTGTTGCTTTTCTCTGTACTCTTTCTAGAGTCTCAACATCTTTTTAAATTTAATTTTATTTTATTTTTAATCCCATTTATATCCCGCCCTTCTCCGAAGACTCAGGGCAGCTTACAATCTAAGCACAAATCAATGTGCTTAGCAATACATCATTGTGACCAAAACTGGATGCGGTATTCCAAGCGTGGCCTTACCAAGGCATTGTAAAGTGGTATTAATTTCGATTCTATCCGTCTGTTAATGTAGCCTAGCACTGTGTTGGCTTTTTTGGCAGCTGCAGCACACTGCTGGCTCATATTTAAGTGATTGCCCAATAGGACTCAAAGATCCCTCTCACAGTTGCTACCATTGTCGTGATTTTCATATCATTGCAGCTTGTTACAGGCATATTATAGTCCTTCCTCACTCTTAAATATTACAGAATTCCTTCAGGCTCTTATTCATTCCTTTTCAATCATCCAGTCAAGAAATCATCATTTCATTTTTTCCCCCATTTTCAGTAAAATGTCCACAAAGCATTTCTAGTTATTTTTTAATAAAAATATTGTTTTTATCCCTGACCAAATGGGTCAATTTAGCCTGTTCTTCCATTTTCACATTCCATTCCTCCATCCTGGGTGTTCCTGCAATTTTTTCCCCATCAGAAGAATAATAATATCTTAATGTCAAGACTATCGTTAGAGAAAAAGAATAAAAATTATTTTGGGATGATCAGGAAATTTAATATTAAGACAAAACTACTCAAGAGTGATAATATAAGAAACCTAGTAAAACTAAATTAAGAAAAGATGATGGACATACTATATTGAAACCTTTTATAAATGTTTTCCAGAAATATTTTCAGAGACAGAAAATATTCAGGCATTAATTCAACTAGGGAGTGTGGTGACAAATTAAAAACCAGCTGTCAAATAGCAAGGCACCATGCAGCAGCAGAGTTTCCGTTTAGCTAGTTAAAATTAAAGAGATTAGAAGAACTCATTGTTAAAGTAAAAAAAAAGGAAAATGAAAAAAATATGGGATAATGTTAAATATTGAGAAGACAAAGTAAAAACCAACTGCCATGCTTTGTGATTTCACAGTTGATGATGAAGAAATGAAGTAAATGGTTTCTTTCCTTTGGATCAGGATTAAGCAATTAAAAAAATAATGTAAAATGCACAATGTGTTGGAGAAATAACAAAGAGATTAATCCTAGGGAGGAAGAGAATGACAAATTAAGTCAGGTCAAAAAGGATAAGAACATTTCTATGACAGCTATGCCAGCATACCTAAAACAATGGTCTTTCCCAGGGTAATATTCAGCTGTGAAAGCTGAACATTGAAAGGGATAGAAAAAGATATTAATGGTTGTCATTGTGACATCGTTATGTTTTAATAGATGCTTTTGAAGAATGGTATATCCATTGTGAGCCATTCACAGGTTTTTTTTAAGATAGGGGCAATGTACAAATTGTTTAAGGAATGCAAGAAATAAAATGAGGGAAATATGTGTGATGGAATGTAGCAGACTGGATTCCCAGGAGGGAGAGGATCCATTCCAGAGAATAAAAGGCAACTCAGTCTGGATATTACATGTGAGAGAAAGAGGGAGAAGACAGCCTCTTCCTAACATAGTAATTGCAGAAGGTAGAGTCTTCCGTCTGGCTATGTTTTGTCTGTAGATGTGAAACAATGAAGAATCATCACGTGTGTTTCTTGGATTTGGGGCCTGGCAATATGTTTAGTTCCCAGAACAAAAGGTTAATGTATCCCCAAATAGTCACAGAATTGGAATTCAAACACCCATGAAGCCATTGATGGTTTGGTTATCCTTTCTCATGTGGAGGTTTAAGAATCCAATATCCATGCATGCTGATACCCTAATCAGACCAAAGCAAAGCAACTCTCTAAACTAGAAAAAAACTTGAATATTTCTTTGAAAACAGGAACAAAAGAAACAAAATTTCATCCCAGAAATGCAGAGCCTGCTGATGAATAGGAAACACGACCGTGCAAAGATTATGTCGCTCATTTCTGCATTATAAAAATGAATATATGAAAGAGAATAGACCCTAAAAAAAGATTGTTAAACTGCTAAAATGGGATTGCTATTCTGCAAATAAACAAGGAGATGATTTCATTTGGTTGTTAGGGGTAATTAGATTATTATGGATGAAAAGAAAAAAAAAGCTAGTTATATGGTGCTCTGTACAGCAAGAACTCAGTTTGAATGACACTCTTTACAGCGCTAAGGAAAAAACAGACATTTCTTCATTCATCAGCTCCCAGATTATGGTATCCATGTTTGCATTTTTTTACTCCATCTTACCATATTGCATTTTATGTCCTTCTAGTTGAATGAAAGTAGATTCACAGAAACATTAAGGTCCCTCTCAAACCCTTTTGCATCAGAAATCTGAATAAAATTAAGGCAGTACTGTTTGCCACTTTGGTGTGGTTAACTCTTGAAATGTCAGTTTTCCCCATTTAATAGTCTCTAGAAAAATGTCACCAGTATTAATGACTCACTTGCTTAGGGAATAAACTTAAGTTTTAGAGCTGAGAAAGCGGTTCATCTTGAATTACTCTGGTTGTAATAAGATTTTCTGTTTTTTCATAGGTCAGAATAGAGCTGGAAGGGACCTTGGAGATCTTCTAGTCCAACCTCCTACTCAAACAGGAGACCCTATACCACTTTAGACAGGTGGTTGTCCACTCTTTTCTTAAAAGCCTCCAGTAATGAAGCACCTACAACATCTGAAGGCAAGCTGTTCCACCGGTTAATTGACCTCACTGTTAGGAACTTTCTCCTTTAATTCCAGGTTGCTTTTCTCCTTGATTGGTTTCCATCCATATCACCATCCATCCATACCACCTCACATATCACATCACATTAATTTCATGGCTAAAAGAAATCTTGAGTGGGTAATTTTTTAAAAAAAAGATTCTGCAAAGCCACCTTCAGTAAGAATACAGAATAAAGACTCGGGAGTACAATATGTAAAGCACTGGGTGAATTTGTTACTGAAACCTCTTCATGATTTAAATCTGAAGTGTTTGGAATAAAGGACAGTTTCTATATGGAGTACTAAATAGACTCTAAGGTGTTTTTTTTTCTAACCCATTAATTTTAGCTTTTATATCTGCTAGTAACTGCATTGCTTAGCTCTTTCATGTAGATTTTGCAAGGTCTAAAATGCCATTAATGAAACATGACTTATAATAGCAATATCCCCTGACAGATCAAAATTGCAAATAGAAACACTCCAGTACTACTTAGGGGCATCATATTATTGCAATTACTCCTACTTTTCATAATATCTGAATAAATATACATTTTTATTAACTTTTCCTTCATGATTTCCCTAGTGGGCACAGATTGTAGTATAAATACTTTGTTGCAGTATTTGTTGCTTCAGAGAACACTCACATCTGAATTAGCTCCAGTTTAATCAATTAAATTAATCAAAAATTGCTTCAGACTGAGTTTCAGACTCAGGAAATAAGCAAATAAAGGAAATAAAGACAGTTATCAAATTAGGGAAGGATGAATATAAACTTAGATTTCTTTCTGTTTTCCATTACTTCTATTTTTAGCTGATTTTTTTTCCATTTCCCTATCAATTTGACTTTTTAATAATTGTTCTCATATCCTTGTACTTTTCCTACTCTATATATTTGTTTATACAACTGTGGAGCAGTGGTTAAAGTCAGAGATATCTGCAGGACATGGCGCTTTTAGCAAAATGATGAAACACCATTACATTCTCATAATACATGTTCACCCACGCTCTCCCTTTTTCTATGTGCACACACCATCACAACGCCTGTACAAGAGGTGAAACTTTTGTTATTGTTCTCCCTTTTCTCCTCCTCTTATTGTCTCTGGTCAAGGTGTTACCCTAGTCCAGGGGTATCTAACCTTAGCAACTTTAAGACCTGTGGACTTCAAACCCCACCCCCACCCCAAAAAAATTCCCCAGCTAGCCATGGGGAATTCTGGAAGTTGAAACACATACAACTTAAAATTGCTAGGGGTTGAGAAACAATGGTCTAAAATGAAGGACAGCATGTTCAAACCTACTTTCAACTATGAATGTTTTGGTTTACCCCAACTTACCCTGTAAGACTGTAATAGTGAGAAAAATTAAAGCAAAAAAATATTATGCTCTTCCCATAGTCAGCAGAAGCTGAAAACTGTATAGACCAGTCTATCGGAGCCAACTTTTACTTTTGTGGATGTTTTACCTTCTCAATAATCACCATATTTTTTCTTTGTGTTTCCAGATATTTGAACACATGAATGCCTTCTCACCCCTACTCCCACATTATCTTTTTTACACCATGGCAGAGGCTTCCCCCCCTCCCCTCCTTTATGTTCTTTCCTTCCTATGGGCCTCTGGAACCTCAAGGAAACTTTGGAAGAAGGAAGGAAGAAATGAGAGGTCAGTTTCATAGAAACAAAATACCAGTGTTCTCATGTTCTGATTTAAAGTTTCTTTTTAAATGAAAAAAGGGATGGGAAGATGAGCTTTGCAACAGGGGACAAAGGCTGGGGACACAAGGGGAGCAGGTGTCACTCAGCCTGAGCACAACCTGATAGGTTGTCCTCTGAGAGATTAGGAACTGAATGGAGCCTGGGTTTTATTTATTGACTCACCAGACCATTCCTGGATCAACAGAAAGACTATTAGAAACCGCAGCTGGTGAAGAGTAGAGAAACACAACAGCCTCATGGCCCAGGATAATTAATCAATCAGTTTAAAATTAATCAATCAGGAAACATCCAAATACTGCAGCATGTGCTTATGGGAGATATGTTGTTCATCAAACGATTTCATGCATATAGCAGAAATTTCAATCTTTTGTAAAATTAATGCAAGGAAAAGCCATGGGGGATGCTATGCAATTTGCCACCCCAACTCCTGACCCAGAGAGACACACACAAACAGAGAGAGATGCACAAGGCCATAATTCTCCAAGATGCCAACACTGGTATATTTAGTATGGATGGGGATTTCATTACCAGTTGCAAAAATGGAGAATCCTATGTCCTGGAATGGATAATGTAAAATGCCGCCTTGAGACAAAGTTTTCCTTTCAGAAAAGACTTGAATAAAAATTGCAATTTATTATGGAACAACCTGATAATCTGGAAGAACTCTAAGACAGAATTAGTTTTCATTTGAACTTTATCTGTTGAAAATCTAAGATTCTTTCCATGAATGAAGACTGAAAACAAATTGTTATCCATGATATAATGATAGATATGATAGATAGATCATAGATCGATGATAGATAGATATGAGAGAGAGGGGGGGGAATTGAACACCATTAAGATATTCCTTTTGACGTCTATACAGAACAAATATGGTGGAAGACAAACATTTTCAGTTTCTAAACTGTAATCTATTTCAAGTCTGTAGTAGTAGTGCATTGGCCAGTTCAATAAACTTTACCTTTGCCTTAAAGATTTGTTATTTTGAAGTTGTTCTTTCAAGCTTCATTGTGTTTTTGCTACAAAAACAGATGCTTGCCATTGCATTGATTTTTCATTTTCCTTAAGATAACAAGGTTACCTGTAGGCACACAGTTCAATTCATTAAGAGTTTTTCTTTGATCTGCTATGAAGCATACAAATCAAAGATATTAACTGCTCTGTGAACTTGTCTACTCTGATCAGTGTTAATAGTAACCTCTAGATGAAGAGGCAAAGAAAATTAACGTTGCTGTTCTGAATTTGTATCAGTTCAATTTTAAAACAGGGTCATGCTTAGAACTAGCCCGTACACATATATTTCATGTAACATTATACATTACAATTAAAAGAGTAACATTAAAGGAATTAACTGAATGATAAGAAAAAAATATACAATCCAACATTCTAAATACTTCTCCAAACAGTAGTAAAATGCTTGTTCTAAGGTGCTTATTAGTCCAGTCTACATTTGACAGAAAATAACTATCAAACCATGCTTGTAATTTTAATATATTTATGGCCACAAAAGAACAGAATATTGAATAATTTGTACATAGCTCAAATAAAGTCAAATAACTACTAAATCCAAACTAAACAATTGTTCAACCAAAATTAATATAGGAAATAATTTTTGACCATAGTGGACTACTTGGGCAACATCACATGAACTAATGTTGCTTTTTAGCAACATAGTATTAACAACTAACTGAACTCATTTCTTTCTAAAAAAACAACCAATGCATCAGTGTCCATTATATGAATGTTTGTTGACATATTGCCATGTTCACTGTATAGAAATGTTTTATTAATGGTAACATACAATTCCACTTCCATATTTCCATTCATTTTCAATATCTTGTTGGTATATTCCATTTGTAAATCATTTAATGTTTTAAAAAGTTTTAAATTGTCTAGAGCACAGGTCTGCAACCCGCGGCTCCGGAGCCACATGTGGCTCTTTCAGCCGTCTCCTGCAGCTCCCAGTCTTCTGCCATGTACAGTCCAAAAAAAAAAAGTGGGACTAAAAAAGTTCAACCAATCAATTCAAATATGCAGGGTAGGTGCATATCTCGCCTTGGCTCCACTCTTCAGTCAAACCCTGTTCTGCACATGCGTGCATGTACGCACATGCGCACACATTTTTTGCGGCTCCCAGTTTTTCCTTTTGTGAGGGAACCAGTTCCGAGTGGCTCTTTCACTGTTTCAGGTTCCTGACCCCTGATCTAGAGCTAGAGAGAGTTCCAAAATACACAAGACTGCTTCCTCACATCCAGGCATACAAAAGTGCTTTAACTGAAGATATCATTGTTCTGAATTATTTGGCAACTGGTGCAACTTCTGAAATAAGTTCTGGTCTTGTGACATATCCACTCTTAATACCACACTGGTCAGAACTGGGGTGATCCATATTCAAGTTTAGCTTCAGCCATTGAAGGTTGCTGAATAATTTGAGGCCAACCAATGTTCCTCAGCCCAACCTATCTCATGAGTTATCATTACTGGAAGAAATTGGAGTAGATATATTAGAAACACTGCTAGAATGATGTGTAGGAGGTAATGCTAACAAATAAACAATGGATAAAATAAAACCAGCCATTTTGTAAGTGGACATCCAGTCACACAGCAATATCTCCCTCTCTTTTCCACCTTTCCATCATCCCTTCACATTTGTTTATGTGACACTGGTGGAAAGACTCTGTCTAATTTTCAGCAATTACATTAATTTCATATGGGAAATGAACCATGCAGGGTTTCAACACATAGACAGTTTATATCCATTATCATGAGAAAAGGACTCTTCCAAATTGTCAATGTATGAACTGAGATGTGTTTGTGTGTTGTGTGTGTGTGTGTGTGTGTGTGTGTGTGTGTGTGTGTAGCATCATATATATCTCTTAACCAGCAGAGGATAAGGCCTAAGCTTTCAAGCAATACTTGAAAATTGTTTTGGAAAATCACTTCAGTCTTTTAATGAATATCATTTACTAGTCCATTGGGAAGACAGGAAAGAGGCAGATAACAAGGGCTTCTTACATTTTCTATCAATCCTCACTGTAACTGTAACCATGAAGTAAATGAAGTATGAAAACACAATGTTTTCATTTCTATCTTTCCCCTTTATCTAATTGCATTATGGCATGAAAGGTATCCTGGGACATTTCAGGAAGAATCATTTCAATTTTTAACATTCTGGTCATAGACTATTACACCAATTCTTTCTAACTGTAATCTTCATATTATTTACCTGGGATATGGCTATATTGAAGATAATGAGATTGACTTTGGTGTGTGAATAAATAGCATTGTGGCATAAGTAAATCAAATAAAAGTTGAGATTGTAATTGTCAGGTTTTTGATGTATGGGCTTTTCAAGTGACTCTGAGGCATTGTTTACCTTTAAAAGTCCTTTATTAGCCTAATACACCGGCAAATGCTTGCTTGAAAGAAGCTGGAATCTGAAATCTCCGCCCCTTGCACAATATATTAAAACACAATTCTCCACCTTTCTAATTTTGTCATTAATCATATTCTCTAATTAATTTAAAGAATCAGTTTCCCTTGTTAGAAGAACTGCCAAAGCCTTATCTTCTTAGAAAGAGAAATGGCCTTGAAAGTGCATTCCTACTCTTTCCTCCTCCCAACTTTAAACTGAAACAATACACAAGTCTTAAAGCAATACACAAGTTTAACATATAAAATAGCTACTTCTTCATCTTGTGTCAAGCAATAACATTCGATGTTAGCAGCATTGACAGTAATATTTTCAGAAGGGTGATGGGGAGAAGGTTAGTTCCTTGATATCCGTTTTCATGAGTTGAAAAGTACCACACATTTTTTAACACTGATTCTATATTCACCCTGTTCTACTTATTTGAGTCTTATTTCCCCTACACAAACATACTCTACACTTACCCAATCTCCCTTTCCCAATCTCCTTTTAAATGAATGGACTATGTATTCCATTGGGGTCTGCAGTCCCTGTTTATTTGCTCAGTACCTTCCCTGCCATTTTATCAAATTGGGTACAAATGGATGATCATAGGTTGGTTGGCAACAGTAGGAAAACACAAAAGAGAAAACAGGTGTCTAAAGTTATCCTTAGAGAGCTAGTTGGTTATTTGATAGGGACTAGCAGTTAACCAGCAAGGATGAAGTAGATGTTTTTAGTAGCAATTAACCCTGTCCACCACCTGATTTTATTCTGTAACTTAAGTCTGTGAAACAGCCTTATACTAAAGAGTTTCTGACTTTTGATCCTGGTTGTCAAGACTTCCTGGAGTTTTATTGGAATTTTTTTTAGTTTTTGCTCCAGGTCATGAGCTCATAAAATGTATGTTGTGGCTTACACACAGGCAATTTGTTCTGGTCAGTTAGTCAATCCTTCAGGGCAAGAGGATTATTTCCTCTTACAGTTAAACTATGTGGGAATGTCTTTGACTGTTCTTCAGCTTTAGCATTGCTCCTTGTTCTTGTCTTCTGTTTTGTCCTTTGGTCCCAATTTTTCACTTGTCTATGTTTCTGCTTTGTTTTTCAACTTCCTAATTCCAATTTTTCTTATTTTTTATCCAGGGGTATTTTCTCCATATATGTCAAAGGTTATTTCATATTGAGGAGTTTCAAGATTTCAAAAACAGTATGATGGCCAGGAGTTTCTCAGTTGAGAGGGCAGAGGTAAAGCTCTAATTTCCCCCAGGTAAAGGATTCATTTACATTTTGAATCCACACAAAGATCCAGGTTTTCTGAATTCATTACATGTTTTTTTAAACAAACAAACAAACAAACATTGAAAGCAGTATGAGATTAGAGAAAATTAAAAAGATACTGTTTCAGTCTAATATAATACTTACAAAGCAAATGTTAAAATTAAAAAGCCTGATGGAAGAGAATTGCTTTAGCCCAGCACTAAAAAAAAATCACATTTGTGTCTGACTGGCCTGCAAAGACCAGAAAGTTTGCTCTTAGAAGACAGCTACTAGATGTTGGAAGCTTTGGAGAGGGGGTTGGAGATCATGCAGGATTTGTGCAGGAGGCCTGGTGGCACAGTGGTTAGAATGCACTATTGCAGGACAACTCTGCTACAGCCTGGAGTTCGATCTAATTGGCTCAACGTTGACTCAGTCTTCCATCTTTCCGAGGTTGGTAAAACAAGGACCCTGATTGTTTGGGGCCATATGCTGATATTTGTGAACCATTCAGAGTTCTGGAAAGCATTATGGAGTAGTAAATAATTCTAAGCATTATTGCTATGCTATTATTGATTGATTCATTGGTTGACTGATGTCACCCATGTAGGATAGTCTGGGAATCAATCTGTCATCTTCACTGGACTCAACATGTGTATAGATCTTTTTTTCCCCACCAAACCATGAAGTCAAATGGGGGCTGACACAATTTGGCTAACTATCAGGGTGAGCAAAGGAGGCAAATGACTACCTTACAGTAATGGCAGGGCTCTTCAGAAATGAAGACAGTACATTTACTCTTGGGGAAATAATACCAGTCTAAACTCAACTAAGGTAGAAAAAATGTAAGTGTCCTGCCTCAAATATCTTATTAAAGGATACATGACCACTGGATCAGTCCCTGATTCTCTTGATGTTACTGGACAGCCTTAGTAGAAATTGACAGGTAGAATATTTATTCCTTTGGGCCCCTCATTAGCCATTGATGCTCTTAGCACTGGCATCCTTTTGAAGCATCTGACAGATTGGGCTGTGGGAGACTCTAATTTTCCATGGCTCCACACATATGAGTCCAAAAGAAACTACAAAGTGGCATCAGAGTGTGCTGCTACATTTCATTAATTAATTTGTTTGGTGCTGCAAGTCCCTGTGGTTCTATTTTGTACTTCCACCCAATTTGCTTAATGTCCTTACAAATCTCCAAAGAGAAATAATAATAGAAGATGTCATTCAGTGTTATCATTAAGCTAAAAGCAAGGTTCTCCTCTTTTCCTTGAATGAGTGAGCTGCTGGATTCTTTGACTAAATATCTGAAAGTGTTAATAACACATAAGATGAAGTTAATTTAAAATAACAAAGGATGCTAATGTTGGATAGGATTTGGCCTGGCTTTGATTACATTTCCTTGAGGGTGCCCAATGTGTCACTTGGGAGTACTCCTAGATCCACCCGCTTTTTGCCTCCTATTCATACTTATTCAGAGGGTTCTTTTCAAACTGGTAGTATGCAAATGTATGCTTGAAAATGCATTCTAGATCACTCCAACCATAATCTTGTTACTATCTAGCTATCATTTGAAGGAACCATGGATGTTGTCATGTTCCCATTATTTAAAAAATCATTATTTAATGTATAATGCAACAGGCATCAATACCCAGAATATTTTCCCTCCATTGGTCAATGTCTCACAGATGATCAGATGACTTGGGAGGCCGGTGTGTGGTGTAGTTGGTTCACATAGTGTGGTGGGATGGAGGGTTTGTTTTCACTGTGTGTTGGGGGGAGAGAGCACGGGGGGAGGCTCAGTTAATCTCAATGTACACATGTTGTACTTTGACAATAAAGGTTTATTTATTTATTAGATAGGCTTTGAGCTGTTATCTAGAATTTGAGAATGAACCCATCCCAAGAGAGAATTTCATAATTATTCTGCTGCCTTCAAGAAAGCCCGATGTTGATTGACTATACCCTATGCAGTTGTCATTTTAAGATATTTTATCTATTTGACATAATTAAGAATTGCCCATCTTCCTCATAGAGGCTGGAACAATTACACTATGTGATATGGGAAGTTCATTGAATGCATAGTCTGATTCACCAGTTAACTTTCCACTTTCTCCAGTTCAGAAGTGGGAAGGGGAGCCTGAATATCCCATTCTGAAAATCAGATAAGGTATTCTATCAAGGTGTGAAATGAATTCAACTATCACTAATGAACATTTTCCCAAAATAGCAGATACACTTTTCACATCTCATTTAATTTCTGCTGTTGCCTTTCCATTCTCAAATGCACAAAGGCATCAACTTTTCCTTGCCAAGCAAATAATTTAAATGGCACAAATGTTAATCATCAAAACAAACAAATAGTATTAATTGTTTGAGAGCATCTCATAGATGAGCAAGAAGGTGAAGAAACATCTGACTTTCCTGCTGTTGAACTTGCAACTTTTCTGAGATTGTTGTGAAATCAAGGGGCTGGTTCTTTGCACCCCAGTCTGCATTGTAAATTATTGTTCACACAGACACATGTGCATTAAGTTACATGAAAGGGAAGTAATTAATTGAGATGAAAAAGGGAGGCATGTTAATATTGAATAATTATTTAAATGGTAGGCATGGAAGGTACTAGAAATCTACCACCCTTAGTGGATGGCAATGCAGAACTTAAAGAGATTCTCAGGTATGTTCCAGATTGGATATCAAAATAAGCAACATGATTTAAAAATTGTCTCAACGTTGCATCAGATTTCATGCAAATTACAGATTTTTTTTATATGTGAATGAACTCTCAACATACCCCACTTCAATCTTATGAAATTTTGGCAGTCTGATATTGCATACTATGAAGGTTCAACGATTCTCTTGTAGATGTTAAGAAGACACCAAAACCTTCTGGGATTTCAGCCAGTTTATTGGTACCTGCTTGGAATCCAGACAAAGTGGAAACACTGACAGATCCCATTTACTACCTGCACATTAATTCTATACAAAAATTCTCCTGGCATTAAAATATGTTACATTCTAAGGCAACAGTTTAGAAAATCAGGAGAATGTCAGATCCAATCACACTTTAGGCACAAAGCCAGTGGGATGACTGTGGGCCAGTCCCTCTCGCGGAAGAAAGCAAGGGGAAACCACTTCCAAAAACCTGCCAAGGAAGGTGCAGAGACTTGACCAAGCAGACATCAGTAGTTAGGACTAACTCTAAAACACACACAGCCACAGAGAGACACACACTACACAAATAATAATCTTCAAACAAAGTGACTTAGAAAACATAAACAAAAAATCTAATGAAGCCAATGGGATGGGCAGATATCCTAGGGAATGGATAGTCCTGCAAACAAACCGGACCCCATGCTATTGTATATAAAGCATTATTGTCGATAACCTGTAGAGGCCAATGAGTGACCAGCATAACTCACAAAGCAAAGCAAAGCAAAGCAACAGTCTCTTGTAGCAGGACCGTCATTCTGGACCCACTGCAGCGTTCCAAGAGAGGGAAAGGCCCAAAACATGGGTATTTTTAGATTGAATAGCATTTAACGCAGGAGAAAAGAGAGTAGCTGTATTTGCCTTGCTTCTGCCTCTGCTTCTTGCTATTGTGCTTTTTCCTGCAAATTCAGCAGCCTGGCTGTTGTTGTCTTTCTGCAGGTTGTAATAGCACCCACCAACAGGGGAGATTTCTCCCCGCTTTTTCTGTCTACCCCTTCAAATCTAATCCGCTCTACTAGAAGACCTGCTGAACAGATTTCAGGATTATCCTGTAGGAATCAAGGTAAAGAGAACGGATGAAATTTTCTTATATTAGCCTAGGCCAGGGGTAGCACGGCTGGCTCAGGAACTCTGGGATTTGAAGTCCACAAGTCATAAAAGAGCCAAGGTTGCCTACCCTACTACAGGTAGTCCTCAGCTTACGACCACAACTGAGACTAAAATTTCTGTTGTTAAGTGAGACATTTGTTACGTGAGTTTTGCCCCATTTCAAAATCCTTTCTTGCCACAATTGTTAAGTGGATCACTAGAGTTCATAGGTTAGTAACTTGGTTATTAAGTGAACCAGGCTTCCCCATTGGCTTTGCTTGTGAGGTTGCAAAAGGTGATCCTTGGGACATGGCCATGTTCATAAATATGAGCCAGTTGCCAAGCATCTGAATTTTGATCACAGGATCGTGGGGATGTTGCAAAGGTCATCGCTGTGAAAAATGGTCACAAGCAACATTTTTTTAGTGCTGTTATACTGTAACGTTGCACGGTCACTAAATGAACTGTGGCTAAATCGAGCAATACCTGTAGTGTATTGCCCAATGACACCTTTAAATGGGTGATACAAATGATGATCGCTTTTATTTTTCTCCTGACCTGTCCAAAAACTCATAAAGGTATGGTTGGTGAATTGGGAAGCAACCTGTTATCTGAATATTATGCAGTTTGTTAGAAAAAAAAATGGAGAAAAAACAACAACCCTGTCTTAATGAGCCGCAAAATACATTGGGTTCTGTGAAAATAATGCAATTGCTGAAATTTCTTTCACTGTTCTTGCTACACTTGGATTGTTAAAGAATTCTGTGGGAATCTAGCTTTTGATTGAGCAGGTATTAAGAGCTCATAATTATTATGTACCGATAGCAATTTTTTTAAAAAAAAAGTTAATTGATATTTATATTCCTCAGGTAAATCAAGCATATTATGGGTCTGTGTTGAGCTCTTCAATTTGCACACATGGTTCATATGATATCCGATTACACTTCCAGTCAGTTTGCAAACAGAGAGGAGACCAAATAAAGCAGATGTATTTTGTTTCATTGTCTCCCTTTAAAAAAGCCAGGTGAACATAACATATGGATGGGACATATTTTTGTAAATAATTTGAAACAAGAATAGTACAATTGTTTAATTATAACCAATTAAATGAGAAACAATACCCCATTTGAGGCTGGTAAGACAGGTTAACACATATAAACAGCACGCAACTCCATTTTTCCATGCACTGATGATGTTTCCTAAACTGGTAATGAAACATCTGCAAGAAGACAAACAAGCCCAGAAAACAACAGGAAATAAAGAATTAAAATTACTTCTTACCATTCCATATACGGTATATTAGCTCGTTGAATAGAATTCTCTTGTTAACCTTTTGAAATGAATTTCTCTGAAATGTCCTGTCGTACACAGCAGTAGATGTACATATGACACAGTCCTCTGAAATAGGCCAGGCTTCAAAACAGGCAACACGGGGATTCTAGAAATGGTAATTTATTGTGGTAAATTATATTAACAGATTTCTGAAAGCCTGCCCAAATTTTCTTTCAAATCTCATTTTATGCTAAACAAAATGAAGATGGGGATTATTTTGAGTTTCTCTCTCATCTTTCCTTTTACGTATATCTGGGCTATATAATCTCTTGTCCAAATCCTTCTTTAACAGCCTGCTCATAACTTCCTAAAGTTCTTATCTAAATTCCCTTATAGTATAATAAATAAAAAAAACATGATTTCTTTCCTCTTCCTTTGTAATGTGATGGATCACCATATTATTACTTTTTGCATGATTGCGTAAGTGGGAAAGCTTTTCCTCAATTGGTTGCTTCTAAAATGTGTTGGGGCTATATTTCCAACTCCAATACAATCTTAATTTTAGGGTTAGGGGGGTAAGGGGGAAATTGTGAGAGATTGATATGGAAGAATGATTGTGTGGAATTACCCTGCCAAACAAATCCTCCTCCTCCTCCTCTTGCTCCTGGTCCTCCTCCCTGGGCACAATACTGGGTACAGGAATCAGCATTTGCTACATAGATTGTGCTCAGTTTTGGATTTAGACACATACAAACGTCTTCCCAAGGTGCGTATAAAATTATTCATATCTGCCATTCTGCCAAAATCACTCAGCTAAAATCAAATATGATATAACCAATTACATCTTTTGAAAATCAGGGCTTTGATGCAAGGGTTATTAACTTCACATTTACTGTTTTAAATTACTGCCTTCTGTTTAATGGTGATGCTGTATTGTCACAACAAATGACATTGGAGAAGTTTTGCATTGTCTTGTAATATCTTAAAAGTATCAACATTTCTGCTCTGATTATGTAGAAATAAACTTCAGCCATATGATGGAAGACCCACTTAGTTGCTTGTTTCAACCTCCTTTTTTTTGCTATTTTTCATGGAATGAGAAACATTTCCATTATTTGTTATATTAACTTGCATTTTGCCCATCCATTTTTTATTTATTCTACAGGTCTTTGCCGGAACTGCTGATTCTTTATAAATCATTGCATTTACAAATTAATAAAATGAAATCAAAAAAATCAAGGAACCTAGCCATATTTCATGACCTCCATTTTAACTGTTTCATATCATTAAAGTCTCATATTTATTATTATTATTATTATTATTATTATTATTATTATTATTATTATTATTATTATTATTATTATTATTATTATTAGAATTTCTATACCGCCCTTCTCCCAAAGGACTCAGAGCAGTGTACAGGGCAATAAAATACAACATACAGAAGTTAAAAGTAAAATTAAATTAATTTAGCCCTAACAATAAATAGTTAAAAGTAAACCCAAACCCTTAGTCCAGGCTGGCCTGTTCAAACAAGCAGGTCTTCAGGTCATGGTGGAAAGAGCGAAGGTCGGGAGCCATCTGGAGCTCAACAGGCAATTGATTCCAAAGGGCTGGCGCGCCCACAGACAATGCTCTCCCTCTGAGGGCTGCCAGCTGGCAGTCCCTGACCGACGGCACCCTGAGGAGGCCCTCTCTGTGGGAGCGCACATGACGAAGGGAAGTTGACGCCGGCAGCAGTTGCTCCCGTAAGTAATCCGGACCCATGCCATTTAGGGCTTTATAGGTCATCACCAGCACCTTGAATCTCACCTGGAGGGCAACTGGAAGCCAATGCAGCTCACGGAGAAGAGGTGTTACATGGGAGTATTGGGAAACCCCCATCACAACTCGCACGGCCACATTCTGCACCAGTTGAAGCCTCCGAGTGGTCCTCAAGAGCAGCCTCATGTAGAGAGCATTGCAGTAGTCTATCCAAGAGGTCACGAGCGCATGGGTGACTGTACGCAAGGCATCCAAGTCCAGATAGGGCCGCAACTGGCACACCAGGCAAACCTGGGCAAAAGCCCCCCTGGCCACAGCTCCTACGTGGTCTTCCAAACTGAGCTGTGAGTCAAGGAGGACACCCAAGTTGCGAACCCTATCTACAGGGGGTAACACCTCACCCCCCATAGTTAAAGATGGAATAAACTGAATTTCCCGAGATGCCGGTACGTACAACCACTCAGTCTTGTTGGGATTAAGCCGAAGCCTGTTCCTCCCCATCCAGACCCGAACCGCCTCCAGGCAACGGGACATCACATTGAGGGCATCACTGGGGTAGTTTGGGGTAGAGATGAAAAGCTCCAAAACCATGAATGATCTCGCCCAGCGGATTCATATAGATGTTGAACAGGAGAGGTAAGAGGACCGACCCCTGAGGGACTCCACAAACGAGACGCCTCAAGGCCGACCTCTGCCCTCCTCCCCGCACTGACTGTGAATGACCCAGAAGGTAGGAGGAGAACCACTGCAAGACAGTGCCACCCACTCCCAGCCCCCTGAGGCGCCGCAGTAAGATACCATGGTCGATGGTATCAAAAGCCGCTGAGAGATCTAATAGGACTAGGACAGAGGAACAGCCCCTGTCCCGAGCCCACCAGAGATCATTCACCAGCACGACCAATGCCGTCTCTGTGCTGTACCTGGGCCTAAAGCCCGATTGGTACGGGTCCAGATAATCAGCTTCCTCCAGGAACAGAGGGAGCTGATGCGCCAACACGCTCTCAACAACCTTCACAAGAAAGCGAAGGTTGGAGACCAGACAATAGTTGTTCAAAATAGCCGGGTCCAGGACAGGCTTCTTGAGGAAGGGCCTCACCACTGCCTCCTTCAAGGTGGCAGGAAAGCTACCGTCCCTCAAAGAAGCAGTTATTACTGCCTGGAGCCAGCCTCATGTCCCCTCCGGAGCTGCATACACCAGCCAGGAGGGGCATGAGTCCAATAAACCTCCCCATAATCCTGTCCACATCTTCTGGAGTCATAGGGTCGAACTCTTCCCAGATAACATCACCAAGACTGCTCGTGTCTCCTCTGTCAGACTCTGCCCAGTCGGAGTCCAGACCAGCCCGAATCCGAGCGATTTTTTCCACCAGATGTTGGCTAAACTCCTCAGCACAACCCTGCAAGGGCTCCCCCCTCACCTCCTGATTGAGGAGGGAGCGGGTCACCCTAAACAGGGCAGCCGGGCGATTATCTGCGGACGCGATGAGGGCAGCGAAGTAGTTAGAGGTAAGACCTGGTAAAGGTTCTTAGTTACAATCGGTCAGATTCAGACCAGCTGGATCTCCAACAGCTCTCTAGGCCCCGTCTCTGATGCTTCATCTCTCAGAGCTCCGTGGAAAACCACAGAGCCCACTGGGATCTGCACCGGGTCAGGGGCCGCATTGGGCACAACACGGTCAAGTGCCTCCGTGGCTGCCCTTTCCCAGGCTTCCACCAAGGCATTGGCCGGGCTGTGAGCGAAGGCGACAGGCAGAGACCCAAGCGCCACCTGAAACCGCTCTGGGTCCATTAGGCACCTAGGGTGGAACCATCTGGTCGGTTCCATGACCCAATGACGGGGGGTGGCGAAACGGAAGGCCAGCCGCAAGAGATGATGATCGGTCCATGACAGGGGCATAATAGTTGGAAATCCCCCACCCAGATCATCTAACCACCGCCCAGATAAAAAACAAAATCGAGGCAGGCTTCCGGTGGCGTCGCGGCGCCGAAGACAGCCTTCCCGGGCTGCCCGCGGCTCAGCTGTTTGTTTTTTCGCCCGTAACAGCGCCGAACAGCTGTTCGGGCGAAATTGAAGCCCCCTCCTTGGGAGAAGAGGAGGGGGTGAGGCCCCAGGTAGGGGTAGAGTTCTCCGAGGCCGCCTGAGCTTGGAGCTTGGGCGGCTGAAGGATTGAACTCCCCCGAAGCCTGGGTTGCTCCCAGCTGGCCGGCGTGTCTGCTCTGAACTTTTTGGAGCAGAGCCAGGCGTCTGTGAACCATCCCTGCCTGAAGAAAGGACTATGATTTAAAGGAGCAGGCAGAGCGGTACAAGAGATAAAGGTGAAGAGGCTTATTTTATTATACTCTCTAACTACTTGAACTTTTTAAACTCTAAGTGAAAGTGCGTCATATTTGAGGATTAAAAGATGGCGGCGAAACCTCCCCCTAAAACTCTTCGGAGTGGTGGATCCTCGCCAGTGCAACAATCATCTTTACAGGCGTTGCACCCTTCTGAAGCGCTGACAGCGAAGGAGTTTAGAGATGCTGTGGATAAACTTTTGGACTCAATTAATCAATCAATGGCTGATAAATTTGCGCAGATGGAGGAGAAATTGGAGAAACTGGAGGAGAGAATGGAAGAGAGGATGGAACAGAAGCTCAGCGTGATGAAGGTAGACATTTTGTCTTCAGTGCATAAAGTGGCGGAATGTGTGGAAGAATTAGATGAAAAGATGGATGATTTGGCTCAAAGGAATGCTATATTAGAAGTTAAAGTAAGAGAGAATGAAAATGTAAGAGACAAACTGGAGAAGGACTTAAGCTTAGCCCAATTTTACCAGATGCAGTTTGCTGTCAGAATCAGAGGTTTAAAAGAGGATACTAAAGAAGATTTGAAGCAGCTGATCTCTGAGGCTTTTGAAGAAGTATTAAACCTGCCAGCATCTGAAATAAGAGCAGCTATGGATAAAGTGTTTCGGGTGAATTCATGGATTGCCAGACAGAGGAAGTTGCCTAGAGATGTGGTGGTTTATTTTGCAAAAAGAGAGATCAGAGATCAAATTATACAAGCTGCCTATGATGTTAAAGTGGTGATTGCTGAACAAGAAGTTTTGGTTTTAAAAGAAATTCCTCCAAGGATTTTAAGGGGAAGGAAGGATTATACATTCCTCGTGCATGAGCTCAAGCAAAGAGATATAAGGTTCAGATGGGAGATTCCTCAGGGGCTGATGGTGATGCATGAAGGTAAAAGGTACCGGTTGATTACTGTGAAGCAAGCGCGTGATTTCTACAATAATGTCCTAAAAGCAACCCCATTAACGCTCCTGGAAGCTGGAAAAGGATCTGGAGAAGAAGAACAACAAGAGGAGGAAACAGAGGAAAGTGGTGCGGGAGGAGATCAAGTTACAACTTCTTTGGATGATCCTAGAGAGCAAAGAGTGACGCGTGCTGCTTTAAAACGAGCAAAGAAAATAATAGAACAAGATCAGCAAAAGTCTTCAGTTTCTTCGCAACGTACATACAGTCAAGCTGTGGGAGGAGCACGGCCTAAAGAAGTTAGTCCCATCAAAGCTGTGGTCCAAGAGCTTCTGGAGGATATGCATGGCAACTAAATTTTTAACTTGGAATGTTAATGGACTGAATTCACCGCAGAAGAGGAAGAAAGTTTTTCAATATTTAAAGCAATTTAAGATAGACGTTATATGTTTGCAAGAAACGCATATTAGAGTTTTGGATCAAAAGTATTTACTGAACTCGAGACTGGGTACGCATTTTGTTGCCTCTGCAGAGAATAAGAAAAATGGAGTAGTTGTTTATGTTAAAAGTGCCTTAACAGCAGATTTAATTGAAGCAGATAAGCATGGAAGATATGTTATGATTGAACTGCTGTTAGAAGGTAAAAAGATGCTTCTAGTTGGACTATATGCACCTAACCAACAACAAGCTGATTTTTTTAGCTTACTTCATACAAAGCTTACCCAGTTGGATTATAAATCTTTTATTTTTATGGGAGATTGGAATGGTGTTCTGGATGTACACTTGGATAAAGCTGGAGCTTTTAAGCGTATTCCAAGCCACGCCAGACTGCCTAAAACTTTTTTTGAATTGAAGGATGATCTGGAATTGCGAGATATCTGGCGTGAGAGGCACCTGCAGGAGAAGGATTATACTTTTTACTCTGACAGACACCAATCTTTCTCAAGGATTGATTTTATTTTGTTGACTAATGATTTCTTTTTGAGAACTAAAAAAGTGAAGATATGTGCAAGAACTATTTCAGACCACAGTCCAGTTTGGTTGGAGATTGATAAGGAGAAAAGAGACAGGCGCTCGTGGCGCGTAAATGAGAATTTGTTTAGAGATCAGAGAAATGTGGAAGAATGTAAACAGCGGATGAAGGATTTTTTTGAGATTAATATGAATAAGGGTACCTCTATGGATATGGTTTGGGATGCTAGTAAGGCCTATATGAGAGGTGTGTTGATATATATGAATAATAGACGTAGACGTGTAGTGGAAACTAGAAGGAAAGAACTGGAGAATGAAATAAAGGAAAAAGAAAGGGCTTTGATTTTGAATCCAGGGGACGTGAAGATTAAAGAGGCTATTAGGCTGTTAAGAGGACAATTTGATAAATTAATGGCAGACCAAGTGGCAACCAATCTGCGGTTTGCTAGGCATAATACTTTCTGCAACGCTAATAAACCAGGCAGATGGTTAGCCTATAGACTGAGGAAGAAACAAAGGGCCTCTAATATAGACAAGATTGAATATAAAGGAAGGGTTGTGTTTCAACAGAATCTTATTAAGGATGCTTTTGTGGATTTTTATTCGAAATTATATACCAAAGAGGAAATTGAGGTAAAAGACATTGATAAATATTTGGAGAATGCTAATATTCCGGTCCTTACGCAAGCACAAAGAGAGGGGATTAACCAACTGATCACAGAAGAAGAAATCCTTACAGCAATTAAGGATTTGAAGGTTGATAAGGCGCCCGGTACGGATGGCTTGTCTGCGGCCTTTTATAAAAATTTACAATTTGAGATGATAAAACCGTTAAAGGAACTGTTCCAGACAATCCAGAGGGGGGGAAAGGTGCCACCGTCTTGGAGAACAGCTTTTATCTCATTGATTCCGAAGGAAGATCAGGATGCTACTCAAGTTAAAAATTACAGACCGATTTCGCTTTTAAATACAGATTATAAGATATTTGCTAAGGTTTTGGCTAACAGACTGATGAGGGTTCTGCAACAGGTGATTCATGGGGATCAAACGGGGTTTATTAGTGGTAGGCAAATGAAAAATAATGTTAGACATATAGTTGATGTGTTAGAGTTTTTGGAAAGGCACAACCAGATCTCTGCAGCGCTAATCTTTTTAGATGCTGAAAAGGCTTTTGATCAATTGAATTGGCAATTTCTGTTGAGAATGTTAGATAAAATGGATTTTGGGGAAAATTTCTTACAGCCGATTAGGGCATTATATCAAAAGCAAACTGCCCGAATCATAGTTAACAATAGTCTGACGGCAGTATGTAATATTGAGAAGGGTACAAGGCAAGGATGTCCGTTATCGCCCTTGTTATTTGTATTAACTTTAGAGATATTATTGAACAAGATTCGGAATTCGGAAAAAATTAAGGGGATACAAGTTGGAGATCAGGACTATAGATTGAGAGCATTTGCAGATGATCTGGTTGTTACAGTGACCCAGCCAGAGAATTCTGTTGTGGACCTGATAGAGATAATAACACAATATGGGAAGGTTTCTGGATTTAAAGTAAATATACAGAAAACTAAAATTTTGGCTAAAAACATGACAGTTTCACAGAAGGCCTTCTTGGAAGGATTAACTGGATTTGAGATTGTTAAAAGGGTTAAATATTTGGGGGTAATTTTGTCGCCCTCGAATACAAAGCTATATAAAAATAATTATGAAAAATTGTGGGGGAAAATTCAAAAAGAATTGGAGAGTTGGCAAAAATTGCAATTGACTTTGTTGGGACGGATTGCAGCAGTGAAAATGAATGTCCTGCCCAAATTTTTATTTTTATTTCAAATGATACCGATTCTTAAGAAAGATTCTAATTTGGAGGAATGGCAGCGTGGTATCAATAAATTTGTGTGGGCAGGGAAAAAGCCACGAGTTAAACTTAAGATTATGCAGGATATTCGTGAGAGAGGTGGCCTTAAATTGCCTAATTTTAAATTATATTATGAAGCTGTTGCATTAGTAGGAATAAGTGATTGGATCAATTTGACGCAATCGAGGTTATTAAATCTTGAGGGCCATGATTTGTTGTTTGGCTGGCATGCATATTTGTTGTATGATAAGAAGGTAGGTACTGTGTTTAGGATGCATATTTTAAGACAGGCATTGCTGAGAGTTTGGAAGAAGTATAGACATAAGCTAAGTTGTAAGATACCATTGTGGGCAATTCCAAAACACGCAATAGAAAATATACATGCTGGTTTCAAACATGATGAGACTACCTACAAGGAAATTTTAAGTCTGGAAAGGAATGTTTGGTGCTTGAAATCATATAGCCTCTTGCGAGAAGAGAAGGTTGTCCAAACATGGTTTCAATATACTCAGTTACGGGCCAGGTGGAAAGAAGACCAGAAAATTGGATTTGCAACGATTGATGAAAATTTGATAAAGCAAATTAGAAATCAGGGACCTGCACACATTAAACGGATATATCTTGCATTGATAGAGATTGATTCAGAAACAGAGCTTGTTAAGGACTGTATGATAAAATGGGCCCAAAATATCCAGGAAGTTATTACAATGGACATGTGGGAGAAGATTTGGGTGAGGAATGTGAAATTTACTCAAGCTCAAAATTTAAGAGAGAATTTTTATAAGATGTTTTATAGATGGCATTTAGATCCTAAAAAGCTTGCAAGTATGTACCCGAATTATCAGCCTAAGTGTTGGAGGTGCGGGGTTGAAGATGCAACATATTTTCACATATGGTGGACATGTAAAAAGGTTAAGGCCTTTTGGATTAAAATCTGGTGGAATATACAGAAGATTTTTAAAAGGAGGATAAAGTTTTGTCCGCAATTTTTTTTGTTGGGAATAATTGTTGATGCTACAGTGGTGGACTCTAAGTTGATGCTGAATTTAGTTACGGCAGCAAGACTTTTGATAGGACAATATTGGAAGAAAGAGGAGCTGCCGACCATAGAAGAATGGACTTTAAAGGTTTCCGACCTGGCAGAGATGGCGAAGATATCGGCTTATTTGAAAGATCACTCGCAAGAACGTTATATTATGGAATGGAGAAAGTGGATTGAGTTTATCCAGAATAAGTATAGGGTTAAGAAGTTTTATCTAGCATTCGAATAAGTCTTCTTTCGTGTTTTTTCTTTTCTTTTCCTATTTTCTTTTTTATATATATTTAATAATGTTAAGTTTTGTTTGTTCTTATATAAGTTAGAGAGTGATGGATTTTAGAATTTATGGTTGTTAGTATATGGTTGCTTATGGTTGCTTTTATATATATATACCTTGTATTTAGCTCTGGGAAGTCCGGGGGGGGAGGGGGGTGGGGGGGAGGTAGGGGAGGGAAGAGGGAGGGGGGAAGGGGGGAGGGAAGGGGGGAGGGAAGAGGGAGGGGGGAGGTAGGGAGGGGAGGGTGGAGGGGGATGGGGGTTTTTAATGGAAAATTGTATTGTAAAACTTTTCAATAAAAAAAAAAAAATCGAGCGTGTGACCCCCCCCCCCATGAGTTGGGCCCTGAATTACTTGCATCAGGTCCATGGCCATCATGGAAGCCATGAACTCCCGAGCCAACTCTGATGATCCCTCCAGGGATGGCATATTAAAGTCCCCCAAAATCATAAGTTTGGGGAACTCAATCACCAACCCCGAGAGGATGTCGAGAAGTTCAGGCAGGGCTGCTGCTATGCAACTAGGCAAAAGGGACACCAGCAGCAAGCCCAACTGAGCCCTAGGGCCACATCTCAGGAGGAGTGACTCACACCCGAATAACTGGACAACGGTGGCCTCCTGCGGACATAAGGCCTCCCTCACCGCCACACCCCCCCTACCCTGAGCCCGAGGCCGGTGGAGCACCCAGAAACCTCATGGGCAGAGTTCAGTCAGAGGGACACCACCCTCTGAGCCCAACCAGGTCTCCGTAATGCAAGCCAGGTCCGCACGCTCCTCCTCAACCAAATCTCAGGTGAGAGGAGCCTTATAAACTACGGACCTAGCGGTAAAATACACAAGCCTAAGCTCAGGTGACTGCTCACCTTTGCTCCCAGAACCACGGGTCAAAACCAGAGAGTGGAAGCGCATCACAGCTTGGAGACAGCAGGGACGCGCTCCCGGATGTCAATACGGCCCTCCGTGGAATCGCCTGCTGCCATTCCCAAATGTCGTGGGGATCTGCAATACCACACCCCGCTCCGGAGCTCATTGTCATTTGAGGTGCTGCATATAACCAATGCAACTTCCATTCCTTCTTCAAAATCATTTCTGTACACTGTTGCCTCTTAAAGTAAATATGCAGTACATGTACTCCTCGACTTACAACAGTTTAGTGACTGTTCAAAATTACAACGGCACTGGAAAAAGTGACTTATGACCGTTTTTCACAGCATCCCTGTGATCATGTGATCAAAATCCAGATGCTTGGCAACTGGTTCATATTTATGACCGTTGCTGTGTCCCAAGGTCATGTGATCAGCTTTTGCGAGGTTTTGACAAGCAAAGTCAGTGGGGAAGCCAGATTCACTTAACAACAGGGTTACTAAATTATCAATTGTTGTGATTCACTTAACAACTGTGGCAAGAAAGGTCGCAAAATTGGGGCAAAACTTACTTAACAAAAGTTTCACTTAACAATTTTGGGCTCAATTGTGGTCGTATATTGAGGACTTACCAGTACAGTCAAACTCCTGGCTTCTTGATTTACCAGTCTTAGTTTATCGGTTTTCCAGCACATGTTGTTTGATCTGGTGCTTCGATCACCCAAAAGTTACAACATTAATGCAGCCAACATATTTCTGTGTCCATGTGTTGGATTATACATGGTCACTTAACAACGATCTCACTTAACAACAGAAATGTTGGCCTCAATTGTGGTTGTAATTCAAGGACTACCTGTAATGCAATAAGCTTATACTATATATGTGGACATCTTCACCAACCTCACAGCCTAGATTTTGAATGTGCCTATAGCTTTAATGATCCTAAATCACATCATCTCTCTTTCCTTCCTTCTGTAGTGGCACAACACACTAATTTTTTTTTTAAATTTTAATTTTAATCCCATTTATATCCTGCCCTTCTCCAAAGACTCAGGGCGGCTTACAAGCTTAGCAGTAGCCTTCATTCTATGTATATGCCTGCTTATTAGGGCTTTCGCCCCCCCCCCCCAAGCGGCATTATTACAAAGTCAGCTTAATTGCCCCCAACAATCTGGGTCCTCATTTTACCTACCTCGGAAGGATGGAAGGCTGAGTCAACCTTGAGCCTGGTGGGATGCGAACCTGTACTAATTTCAGGCAGCTGGTGTTACTTAAGGAGGCATTAGCCCACTGCTCCACCAATGGACATAATCACATCTGTCTGAACTGTTATAAAAAGCCAAAGTAAAGACAGGACTAGCTGAGTTCAGTTAGACTCCAGGTGACTAAATAGATACTATATCCAAGTACATCAGTTTTCTTGCCAGCTATACTACAGAAATGGTTTGGTTTTGCCCCTGGGATATTTTTTTTAACTTTCCAGTCAAGAATCAACAGACAATATACTCTGTCATTTACAGCAAAGTGTAAACCAAATTTGGGATAGCAGGTTTCTCCTAATAATTTTGTTTTGCTATTCCATCTGAAGCTTAACATGGCATTTGCTTAGACATCAATCGGGTTTGAGTTTGCTCCTTGCCCGGGGGGGGAGGGGGGCTTACAGTGTATCTACTTCCTACTAGCTGTTGCTAGTCATGATGGTGTCACCCGGTTAGGTAACGAAACATTTACAAGAAAATAACCAATCTCAGGGAGCAACCAAGGTCCCCACAGTTCAACCCTGAACTACAAATACTCTCTTCTATTGATATTGCTTCCTACTCTTAGGAGGAGGATAGTCAGGTTGGTTGGAAAGCCCTTAGTAGAAAGGACGGGTATCTATCAATAATTTGTGTTTAAGATTTCTAGGATACCTGGAGGGTGGGTGGGGTGGATTGATGCCATTTGAAAACAGAGGGATATTCTCAAACTTTCATTAGGAAGAGCACATTTGCTGCGGTTAGGAATTTTACCAGTTTTGATTATGCCCTGTAAATACTAGAGAATCTGTGTAAATACTACCGCCATTTGCTGACAATTTAGTGGCATTTGTTTTACTCAGAAGTTGCCCTATATCTACATGCAAATGTGCACTTCAGAAAGCAAACACAGTGGCTGTCTGTCAACTTGACTGTGAAGATGAGTCTGGAGCACCGGGCAGGAATAGGATTTCTGAACTGACTAGAGGAAATAAGATTATATATTTTTTTTAAAATGCAAGAATTAAAACAGAACTAATATTCCATATTACAAATGGAGTTATTTTTAGCCAGTGCTTTTTTTGTAAAAGAAAAAGGTGCTGGAACTCACACATGTCATACAACCCGCCTTACAAGGTTCCATCCAAAAAAGGTGCCGGAACTCCGTTCTGAGCGTTCTATGACAAAAAAGCCCTGTTTTTAGCATTTGTTGATGCCATTTAGTTATACTTTTAATAAACCACACAAATCCAGACATTTGGACAATTTATTCCTTCCTTTGTCCAGTTTTCTGCCCACTCTTCGCCTTTTGATTTCTGCTTGTCTTGTAGTCGACACATCACACTTAGTGCTACTTTCCACAATGCTTGGAAATTCTTCATGTTCAAGACTTTTATAAGTATTGCCCTGATTTTGCTAGTATTTTCTAGACCAATGATATTCACTCATTCAGCAAATGCTATCCGCTTTTAGAGGCCACGTTCTTAATGTAAGACAGGGTATCATCATTAGAAAGTGAATCAGAGGCTTCATTATCTGCATGGTTGATGCAAATTGGGAAGTCCTAGGTCATGTGAATAGCCATGTAGAGGTTCAATGGAACTGGAACCACAAAACATCATATAATTGTAAATATATCAGGGTTAAAATAAAAATAAAAAGGTATGACACACAGAAAGGTAGTGGAGTGCAAAATTCTCTAGTTTTCATTGGGCTTGTTAAATAAACCTTTATTGTCAAAGTACAACATGTGTACATTGAGATTAACTGAGCCTCCCCCCGTGCTCTCTCCCCCCAACACACAGTGACAACAAACCCTCCATCCTACCACACCATGTGAACCAACTACACCACACACCGGTCTCCCAAGTCTCTGTTTTTCTGTGAGTGATAGTGTGAATGGTTAGTGTCACTTCAAGAGAAAATGGGATTTGTGTTTCTCTCTGCTTCTGTAACATGAGCCAGAAAGACACTTTGAACTAATATTAAGAGAACTATATTACAAATTGATTGATTATACCATGGATACATCCATTTTAGGATTCAAAATAGCAATAGCACTTATTTACCACTTCCTAGTGCTTTACAGCCCTCTCTAAGCAGTCTACAGAGTCAGCCTATTGTCCCCAACATTTTACCGACCTCGGAAGAATGGAAGGCTGAGCTGAGTCAACCTTGAGCCGGTAAGAATCGAACTGCTGAACTGCTGGCAGCCAGCAGTGAGCAGAAGTAGCTTGCAGTACTGCATTCTAACCAATGCGCCACCACAGCTATAAATGGACACATTTATAGCACAAGACTTGCAAGATAAGGATATTAACACCACTAACAATCAATCAGTCAGAATCCAAAAAACCCTGATGAAATTAAAGGGTGTTAAATTACTGTGACTCACTAGATCTTATTAACAGCTGCATGTGTGTATTGAAAATATTTTGTATTCCAGAAGGAAGCAATCAGAGCTGACAGAGAGGGTGGGGGAGATGTTTATTAAGAGATAGTAGAACTGAAATTAACAAATACCTCAGAAGTATTTCAATCCCTGATGCAGGAGTTTTTGTCCTTAGAAAATGTCATGGAGGCTGAGAATTAAGAGCGGAAAGTGAGGAGGATACTTTGAAAGGCTAACAAGAGAGGTAGTATCCTATGGGTCAAAGCAATTCCACTGCAATAATAAAGAATGGATTTTAACCTTAATTTCTTTAATCCAAGTTTAAATCAGGTTCAGTTAAAGGCGAAGGAAACACATATTTCATGTTCTTAAAGCTGCAATCAAATCAACATTTTCCTGGGCAAAGGTTGCCCTACATATAATGAAATACATGTTCTTAAAATCATCCTGTAGATGTTGTTAAGTACAACAAAATCCTGAATGGGAGTAGGAGGCCTCTCAGAGCTTTTGGAAATGTATTAGATCCAGAAAGCGTATTGTGATGGCCAGCAGCATCTTGGTTATTATGCGGAGCATAGGAAAGGAGTAAAGAATATAAGCTAAAGAAAGATAAGAAAAGAGGCGAGGTGGGGAAGCAAAACTACATTACATTAATATCTTTCTATTCTTGCAAAGTTGACATGCTTCTACCACCTTAATGCATTAATTCACATATTGCCTGTGCCTTTTTTCCCAATATCTCATCAGCTCCATCTAAATATAATGTTTCTTTTCTTCTGTTTCCTCTTGACTCTTGTTCTCCTCCTTCATATATTTGTTTTGCAACCCAGTCTTTGTTTTTTTTCCTCTATCTGACACAACCACTTCAATTTATTGCCTTCATAGCAAAGTGAAATTATTTCAAAATGACAATGAGCACTTGGTAAGGTCATGAACCAAATCCTACCCTTTTGTCCAGAAGTTTTTGTCCAGACCTCTGCATAAAGAGGATACAAGTCATGGTTTTGCATCCGGATATCATAATACAAGTTTTATTGCTTTCCCTCTGTCTGTCCCAATGAGGACAACTATGATTTTATCCTGGTTACATATTTTTATATGCAACCCACATTAATTATTTATCCATTCATTCTTGAGCTTAAGTCTTCTGTTTCTACTAAGATATTTCTTAAAATATCCCATTCACACTCTTTCTGATGTACTCAACACTTACTTCTGTACAATAAAGGAGGAGGAAGCAACTTTTTATACAGAAACATTTTCTCTTATTTCAACAAATATTCATTTGTCATCACAGATCACATACAGTCACCATGTTTTTCACAGCATCTCATGCATCGTACAATTTCTGTATTTTCGTATCTTATACACATTTTACAAAGCTACACATTCATCTATTAACACACTTTTAGTGTGATTATGTGTAACTTGAAATTTTCTCACTCAGTTTTCCTTGCAAAACATAATTAGAATTATACATAATTATGTATAACTTGAAATTGTTCATTCCATTCTCTCTGTAAGACACTATTTGATGCATTAATTTTCAAAATCATATTACACATTGCATCATGCAATCTATGAATCATTCACTGCATATCAATGAATTTCTCAGCCAACAACAACATGCACACAAACACACATTCATATCCCCAACCTATATACCTGTCCTTTGATCACAAATATTCCTTATACATTTATCCATATGTGCATTTTCTAATTCATTTATTTAAATGTATAACACTCACTGACTCCTTTGCAACTCTGAATTCTTACACTATGCTTTGTGTTGAACCAGTTTTCAAATATTCCCTCTAGCAACATGCATGCTTTATTTCCAATTTATGTAATTCTCCTGCATTCTGCAATCAACCAAATCTATGCAAGCATTTTCATCTTTTTCTGTAAATGCACAAAAAAAATATTCATCCCATTTTTTTCAATATTCTCAAATATGCATTTTTCCTTATCCACAGGGCCCTTAACTTCATTTTTTTATATATCCCATATGCTTCCATGGTAGCTTATAGTACATTTACCCCCCCACACACACACACATTTATTCCAAGGAACTTCCAAATCTCCTTTAATTTGATCCTCTTTTGATTCATTCTGCAGAGATTAAACTACCTTCTAATCCTTTTTCATTCAGAACTCTTATTATCACTTCCTGCAATCATTCTGCTTTACTTTAATTTCCTTTCCTTTTTTGTTCGTTCTTAATCCATTTTTCCAAAGCAATCAAATCAATTAATTATTCCTTTATATTCATTTTTATTGTTAAACAAAAATTAAAATGCTTAAAATATTGTTAGGATCTTCATATCCCTGCATGAGAACTTGGTCATTTGTTCATGCCCTTTGTTTATTTTTGTGCTTTAATATTGCATCACTGGAAATGGGACCTGACCCCAGGATTATATTCCAGAGAATCTAATTCCAGAATCAGAGCACAGAATTCCAGAGTACATCCATTTAATATAAAGATGTTCACCGTTGAACTCTGGATACAGCTGAAAGATATGGCAATAATTCCCAAAAGAGCAGGACAGATACACCATCCAATTTAAGCACTAGATTTAGAGTTTAGTTGAACAGAAAAAGTCTGGGGGAAAAAATAAAGCATTTTTTAATGCTTTGGAAGAATTAAAAATGTGCAAATCTCAACTGACTTTCCTTGATTTTTCTTGCTTTTTGCGAGCTATCCTTGCTTTTAATACTCCCCCAAAGAATGTGAAAATAATGGGATAGGCAGCATCCTTGGCTAAGCTCCTTACAGTTCCACAGAGACTCCTAACACACCCTCTATGTCAATCACTACCACTGATTTCCCTATCAACTCGTCTACATTCTATTTTTATTATTATTATTATTATTTTGCAATTCCTCGATCTCTCTGTTCTTGGGAAATCAAAAGCTTCAGGAGAGATGCTTGGACCTTGATTGCTTATCAAGTCTAAAGGTAAAACTCAGAGAAGAAACAACTCAAGGCAAGGTAAAAAAAAGATGAACGAGGAGAAAGAAATTACTGGTGAATGCAAATATATAATACAATATTGTTTACTTATCCATCCATCTATCCATCCATTTATCATTTCATATGGCTGCCCAAATTTCAAGGTCAATAAATCAGAACTATAGTGAAAGGAAACAAATAACCAGTGGTTGGCTGATATATCCATCAGGCGTGAAAGCGAACTTCAATATAATTCTTGCAGGTTTACTCTGATGAAAGTTTCCATCGTACATGGAGGAGTTTACTGTCTAAGCCATGGTTGTCAAACTTGCCGCATCACGTGACGTGTCGCGACGTATCACAACTTTTTTTGCATTGCCGGAGCTGGGTTGGGCGTGGCCTCTGTATGATGCAACCGGTCTGCAGGCCTGCAGTTTGACACCCCTGGTCTAAGCCAATATTAATTAGTATTAGAAGTCATGACCCTCATAACTTCCTGTGACATAAAAATTGACTGATATCCCTAATTAATTTAATTTTAATTTAATTTATTAATATTTCTATACCGCCCTTCTCCCGAAGGACTCAGGGCAGTGTACAGGGCAAGAATAAAACACAGAGATTTACAAAAAATAAAAGATAATTAAATACATGCCCAATTAAAAATACAGTTAATACATACTAAAAAAAATAGCCTGAATCTCTATTGATTCAAGAATATACCAATTACCCCCAATTCTAATTAGTTGTACTTCATATAATAATTTCTATGGGTTACCTTCTTCCCATGAAAATCTTAAAAATTCTAAATATTTTAGGCTTTTTCATGCTGCTTTAATGCCTCGATCATTGTGTAGCACTTCTCTGCAGCTTCCAAACTTTTGCTGCTGCTGGCAAGATCAGAAATCTTCACACTTTTGAATATCTTCAGGAAAGATCACTGAGATAGAATTTTGTGTGTGTGTGTGTGTGTGTGTGTGTGTGTGTATATGTATATATGTATGTATATATGTATGTATATATACATATATATACATATACATATACATATATATATATATATATTTGTTTTCTGAGGTTTTCCCGGGTGCCTGTATGTGGATCCTTGGTTTTTCGGGTTTTTCCCCGCGTAGAACTAAAGGTGTAGGGGCGACGTTTCGACGGAATCCCATCTGTCATCATCAGGCTGGTGGCTTCTGCTTCCTTCTTCTGGGAGAAGCATGTGGCTGTTTGTTCCTCTTTTTTAAACTGCCAGAGGGGGTGTGTTCTGTGGGTGGTGTGCTCTGATTGGGTGGGGGAGTAAGTGTGTTCTGATTGGGTGGGACTGTGTTTTGAATGGTGGGTGTGTTCTGATTGGGTGGGGGTGTGTTTTGAGTGGATGGGCTGGTCTCAGCTGCCAGCCTTAGACCTGAGCTGGTGAGTTGTGCTGCTTTTGTTCGGCTTCGTGTTTGTGGTGGTGCCATGTTTTTATAGTGGGTGTCAGTTTGCTTATTGTGTGGTTTGGAGGGGTTTAAAGTGGCTGATGTTGCAGCTGTAGTTAGGTTTCTGTTTTGTGGTTGTGCCTCGTTATCATTGTGGGTTCGGATTTGCTTTTTGAATGGTTGTGTGGTGGTGATGTCATGTGGTGTTATCATGTGTTTGGGTCTATCATTCTTGGTGGTTGGGACTCGTCTGTCAATCAAGGCGGGTTTCCAAATGGTTGGTAGGCGAGAGGTATCATCTCGTTTATTCATGCTGTGGGGGCGTTTTTCTATCTCAATGGCTTCTCTGATTAGTCTGTTGTTAAAATGTTCAATTTTGGCGATAGTTTTGATTTTTTTAAAATCAATTTCATGTCCCGTGGCTTCAAAGTGTTGGACCAGGGATGAAGTTTGTTCTCCTTTTCTGAGTGAGTTTTTGTGCTCTTCAATGCGTGCACTTATTCTTCTGTTGGTCTGTCCGATGTATGTGGTGGGGCAGGTGGTGCATGGGATTTCGTATACTCCTTGGTTTTCTAAGCCAATTATGTCCTTGGGGTTTCTTAGGATGGTGGATATTTTTCTGTCTGTGTAGAATGCTGTTTTGATGTTGTGTTTTTGGAGGACCTTACTGATTCTGTCTGTGGTCCCTTTTAAGTATGGGAGGAGGGCTTTGCCATTTTCTTGTTCTCTGTCTTGGGTTTTTGTGGGTGTCTCTCTTCGGATTAAGTTGGTAATCGTGTTTCTTTGGAATCCATTGGCTGTTAGTACATTAGTGAGAGTGTGTAGTTCGGTTTTTTGGTGTTGTTCGTCAGCTAGGTGTTTTGTTCTGGAGATGAGTGTCTTGGCTACGGAGTTGATCTGTGCTGGGTGGTGGTGTGAGAGTGCGTTCAGATAGCGGTTTGTGTGTGTTTTTTTATGGTAGATAGTGTGTCCTAGGGAGCCGTTGGATTTCTTGTAGACTAAGACATCAAGGAAGGGAAGTTGATTGTTAGCTTCTGTTTCCATAGTGAATTGTATTTTGGGGTGTAGGCTATTGAGGTGTGTGAGGAAGTCATCCAGTTTTTCTTTGCCGTGTGGCCAGATTACGAAGGTGTCATCTACGTATCTGAGCCAGAGTTTGGGTTTGTGGTTGGATTTTTCTAGAGCGAGGGTTTCAAAGTGTTCCATGTAGAGGTTTGCGATGACAGGTGAAAGGGGTGATCCCATGGGTGCTCCTTCCATTTGTTTGTATCTTTGTCCATTGTAGATGAAGTATGTGTTAGATAGGCAGTGGTTGGTCAGATCTAGGATGTGTTTTGGGGGGTTGTATTTATATATATTTATATATATATAAACTAATTGACCTACTATTTTTGGTGCTCCCCTTGGATTTCTGTGTTGTTTTTTTTAAAGGAGCCTTGGTTGACTGCTTTCCAAACTACAGGTAATCAGGTCAGCTGAAATGGCAAAACATTTGCATGGTTGTTGCCAGGTGTGCAGAGTTTTTATATCTGTGTCATCTTAAAAAAGGCCACAAATTGAGTGGGTTATTAATGTTTAATTCCCCAAGGAGCACTGAAGCTTATACCTTGCAGCTCAGAGTTCATGCAAATTTTCTAGTGCTGTCTAGGAGTTTGGTCCCTCAGGAATCCAATATTTGAAGAAATTATCACATTTCTCATAAGGGTAAAAACTTATAAGGATAGGTTTAGGCCAGGGGTAGGCAACCTTGGCTCTTTTATGACTCGTGGACCTCAACTCCCAGAATTCCTGAGCCAGTTCATGAGTCATAAAAGAGCCAAGGTTGCCTACCCCTGGTTTAGGCAGATCAGTCACATTATCTGAGCAAACCATGATTCCATCTGAAGAAAGTCTGGGCCTGAAAGAAGACTGTCTCTAATGAGGAGACAGGGAAGAAAATCTGGTCAATTCCTTCAAATTGACAATGTCCTACATTTGCAACGTAGCCAGAAATATGCATGAAAGTACAGGGGCAAATGATTGTTGAATGTCTGAATAAATCACTACCATCTTGGTTAACCCATTTCATTTAAAAAACAACAATAGGGTGATTCTGTTTTTCTTTTTGCCTATTTACATTTAGTATAGTAAATGTTAGTGCCTGAAAGAATATGATTAATTTATCACTAACTGCAATTGTAAGTGACTGTACATGTGCAATGTATTTTGTTCATACTTCAGATAGACATATTCACAGGAATATTCCTTGCTTTACATAGCTTCATTTTCAGTGTTTGGATCATAAATGCATGCATTTTAAGCTGCAGTATTTAACTGGCCCGTTTAAATGGTTAATATTTTTTTTTAATTTAATTTAAAAAGATGTATTAAATGGGCAATGGGGAGAAACATAATTTTCTATCTGAAATTTGTTTTCTGATGTATAAAACCAGCAAGCTTCAATGACTATGTGTAATAGAATTGCTACTGCTTCAAAGAACTGAAAACAACAGAAAGCTGAATTTTAAATTCCACTGGTTTTACTAGTTGAGGCTTTTGCCAAAGGCATTTTAATTCTTCCATGGTTTTTCTTCCTCAATTAAGTAAAAAAAAGTAGTTTGCAGTTAAGGTTAGCCTCCCTGCTTCAATCTCTGAATTCACATCACAATAATTGTATTTATTAATACAATGAATATAGAAACATCTATTCATGAGATCTGCCCTTAAGAATTAGGAACTAGGATTTTTAGACTGTTAATGCACTTCATGAAACTGCTTTAAACCATGCAGGGATATGGAAAGATGTTTTTATTTAGGAGGAACAACAAAAATTCCATCAAAATTATGCTAAACCAAACATTCTAATGTAAACTGTGAGAAACTAATTTGGGACAACAAAAGCAATCTGTTAATATCTTATAATGATAATCAAGCTTGGATAACCTTTTTATAGAAGATATATTTCCAGACTTCATTAAACACAGTAAGCTAGGGCAGTATTGTTATGATTTCTGCTTGATATTAGATATAAATTATTTTGGAGAAGTGAATTTGGAGGCAACGTAGTTTTAGCTTTGCTGATTTATTAGAATGTATCCCTGCAAATAAGGTACTGTATGTGTGTTTGAATGGAATGTTAAGGTAATCGCTGTAGCAAAAGTATCTATCTTTTTTCCTTAGTGGGAAGAGGGAAATGAATGAAAAGCTATCCAGCCATTGGTTAAGTAGTAATTTAGTTTATTGTGCTGGCATTACTTGGTAAATCAGTAACACATCGTTACAACAAAATTATGTTGAGAAATTCTACCATTTCTCTTCATGTCAACATGTGTAATGAGAATGAAAATATAACACCAGAAGGTAATGGAGTGTTCTCGGTCATATAAATCTGAGTGCAAACGATGAAAGACTGATATGAAAAGAATATTAAATAGAAAAAGTCATATGGAATTGGTATAAACTCACCATTATAAAATCGGAAATTATTTCTGGAAGCTACAGAATCCATCTGCTACTTTGCAGTACCATAACTTCTACCTTCATAATTGCTTCTGTCACTGCCTATCTGAATGTTACAATGGCATTAATTTTGAACAGCAACAAATGAAGGCTAAAGCTTAGAGAATACTGTGATACACAGCTAGATGTAAACTAATCTCTAAATTTCTACTTCTTTTCTCTCTATATAATATCGTTTTTCTTCCCTGGATACCAACATAACATAAACAGCATTCTACAATAATCGACACTTTTTTTAAAAAAAAATCAGTTACTCTTGTATGATTTTAGGAGAGATGAGCCAATGAATAGATCCCAATTTCTTCTATGAATGACTTGTTTATATTCATTCAGAGACTAGCTAATTGCTTCTCCTTCACTGTGGATATAGATCATCTTTAAGCTATTAATTTGGCTATTAGCTACTTTGCTATTAAGTTAGCTATTTAGAAGAAGAGGTGTTTGATGATGAAAATTGTCCCCTTTGATATCTTCTTCCACACAATATTCTTACATACAAATATTTTGCATTTTTTAGCCAAAACACTAGACACAAAGACCATTTTTTCTCTCATGCCATCACACTGCTAAACACCTAATTCCCATAGCACTGTCTTATGCCTAAGGATATTTACCCATGTAATAGGACTGTATTACTATTATCTGTCTCATCCTTCCTATTAGCTTCTCCTATTGGTAAGTTGTTTGGATCTTATCATCTTTGATTGTATCTTAGGATTTATGATTTAGCACTTTGTTGTTTGTATGTACACTGAAACCTTAGGCACCGGAGACAAATTCCTAGTGTGCGTCGAATCACATGTGGCCAATAAAGAATTGCAACCTAGAATTAAGGAGAAATTTCCTGACAGTTAGAACAATTAATCAGTGGAACAACTTGCCTCCAGACGTAGTGGATGCCCCAACACTGGAAGTTTTTAAGAAGAGATTGGACAACCTTTTGTCTGAAATGGTATAGGGTTTTCTGCCTGAGCAGGGGGCTGGACTAGAAGATCTCCAAGGTCCCTTCCAACCCTGTTATTCTGTTATTTTGTTATTCTGAATATTCTATTTTCCATTTTTGTTTCCAATACACTGCAGGATTCATATTTGTGATTTCTACCTTGGTGTTCTTCAAGATGAAATGCCAGTTGATAATGAATCAAGGTTAGACAAACAGTTTTAAAACAATAGCAAAAGCACATATACCACCCCATAGTCCTTTATGGCATTCTCTGGGTGGTTTTCAATGTCAGCATATTACTCCCAATGATATGGATTAGCAATGACCAATTGTGATGTGGTGCTGTACAATAGCGAATGGAAATGAACAAAATTGATCAGTCTCAACTGCTCAATCTAATGAATATGAACTCTACAAAAGTCTTGCTTTAGTAGTACATGAGCTACCAAGTCCGCCTCAAGGTGTTGGCAGTGCTGAAGTTCTAAATGGCTTAAGACCAATGTACTTAAAATATTGGCTCTGCATTACCACATGAACTCTGCACTAGGAGTAAATGTGGAGACCCTGCTCATGATCCCATTAAGAGGCTTAACTTAGTGCAGAACCAAGAATCGGACCTTTTTCCTCTCGTCTCCCAAGAGAAGTGGAATTAATCCTTTTTAAAAACAGCCACTGAAGACCTATCGAACTATAGTGAATAGACATTTGCCAGGTGGCAGTTGTTATAGGATCCAGACTGTCTTTCAAAACACGAATTGTATTTTAAATCTTAACCTTTTATTGCCTTATTTTAAAGTGGGAAGTTCACTGTTTTTCCTTATTGGAAGAGGGAAGAAAGAACAAAAACAATAAATGATGGCAATCAGCATGATGGTGATATACTAAACTCAGAAATAGGGGAAGAACATATCGGGGATAAAATGATAGAATTTCAAAATAAATAAAGGATGTTTAAGGTTTAAAATCAAACCTTTCTGCATAAGGTTTCTTTGCCTATGTTATAGTTAAGCTACTCATTATTTCAGTTTAACTACAGTATTCAAGACATTGTTTTTTCATGAGTATTTCCAAAAGGTTTTACACTTATAGGACTGTGTAAAAACATCAAAATATTTCAAAATACACTGAAACACATACGAAGGATCTTTTTTTTAAAAAGTGTTAAAGCCATTGCCTCCTTTTTGAGGCTTCAGAAGCTGTCTCTTCATGCATTTCCACAAACCTGAAAGCAACTCATCAAACAACCACTGCATGAGCTGAAAAAAGAAACAGCTGCTTCAACGATCCAAAAAGATTTACACATGCTCCCACAAGTTCCAACTAATCTCCTCAAAAGATTTGCACAGTTCTGGTATTTAGTTCCATTAGGAATTTTTTTTATTATTTCACACCCCTTACAGGGCATTGCGGTAGCCTATGCCTTTTAAAATGATTTCTTTTGCAAATGTCACTTTATTCACCAAAAGACGTTGAAGATAATTAAATGTCACAACCCCTGCCCTGAAACATGGAAAAGATAACATTTCAGACCCTCAGTAAATTAGACTTTTTTTTGCTTCTCCCAAGTGTTATTTAAAATCATTTGCAAGTCTTTAAGCAGAACCAGAAAGTGTAATCCAGTGGGGTGAAGATTCTTGTATGCAGCTCAATTTAACGCAGAACTGGTTGCTTTTTGTTCCCAGTCAATGGTGCTGCCGCCGAAAGAATGTTCTATACTTTGTGCAACATTGTGTAATCCCCTTCCCTACTTCTAACTGCAAGTTGGATCCCACATAGAGTGTGCTGAAATGGAAGTGTAGCTGCTAGGTGGCAAAAGCCAATTCTTGATGTCATGGTATGCTGCCATACAGTGAATCACACTTGGTACCTCTAGCCTGATACTTCCAAGAGTGGCTGACAACAGCTGTCCAGCGTGTCAGGTAGAAACTTTTCAAGTTCTGCAGGAATATGCCTTAAATATGCTTTCCAAATATACTGGCACTGAACTACAACTCCATATGCATTGAGCTTGAGCTACGACCCTTCCTTGTCATCACCCACATAGGGAGAAACAAAACAGAGTCTAACAATCATGAATCCTTTGTCTTGTGCTATTGGAATTGTACCATTATTACTATATATACTTTCATGAAGACCTTCAGGGATGGTTTTTACAAGAATGGTGAATTCTGTTTTGTTTCTTAACTTCACTCTTTCTCCCCATATTTCACCAGTTATCTGAGCCAACTCTAGGGAGTGGTCTTGGACAGCCACTTAACAAACCACGTTAATTTGGATCCCTGATCTAATCAGGTAGCCTTCCAAAGCCAGTTTGTCTCCTTCACCTCCCCTGTTAATGAAATGTAGTCCTTCTCCGTTGATGGCAGCTTTGTAATTGCCTAAAGCACTTTGTTGGGATATTTTTCAAGTGTAATTGCCTTGTCATTTACAATTAGGGATGTTAATACAGCTACTAAATGTCACAAAATAGCTTGCAACTTTTAGTCCCTGCTTGGGAAATGGGAGTGTCCAACAGCATGTTTTATTTTTAAATGTTCTGATGTATTTTAGAACTATGTTCAGTGACAAGTTAAATCAATTTTATGCTACAATAAAGCGTATATTGGCTAATTTCTCTCTTGAACTAATTGAGTTGCAGGTACATTTGGTGGTCATGCATGATGATGTGCAGATAAACTTTATTCTGTTATGGTGGCAGCAGGTTAATTGGGACAAAGATGAATCACAACTAACAACACAATGTCTTTGTAACAGAGATGAAATACAAGATATAGCTTCCTCCCTCCCTCCCTCCCTCCCTTCCTTCCTCCCTTCAATTATACTCCATTAAAGTAAATTACAAGGACTAATACGAAAACTAGAAGACCTCCAAGGTCTTATTATTCTGTTAAATTAATGGCTGGAAGATTCAAGAATGAATGAATGTGATTACACTAAAAATAAAATAAAAAAGGTGTGCTAAACTTATAAACATCTAAACATTTCAGGTAACTTTAAAAATGTCAACAAACACAAGGGATTTTTAAAACATTTCAATTATTATGTGATATTTATAGTGTACTATACTGTATGTAAACTGCATAACTAGTTTGCCTTTTTCTTGAATAGCCAAGCTATCCAATTCATCTGATGAAGGGATTTGTAGGTAAAAAAAAGCCTTTTAATAAAATGTATCAGCCAGAACATTTCCTTCTCAAAGGAAAAATAAAGCTGCAAAGGATGGAATCAAAGAGGGCAAGGAACATTTGGAAATAAAGAAAGCAGAGAAATTACATTTGGCTGATTTTTTTAATGGAAATAAAAGAAGAAGACTATACAGGAAGCTTCCAGCAATATACTTAAGAAACTTAAAGATAAAAGTGACAAAATTATTTGGGATAAAATTGAACTTGTAGTTAACTTTTCTGGAAGTACTGTTTTAGATAATTTTATACTGATATAATAATAAGTGTTCTATAAATAAACTTTGCTAAAGTTGTCATCAAGAAAAAATAATGACAAGTTATAATTGCTCGGAAAATGTTGCAAAGTACCAAGGTATACTTGATGTAACTACAAAAATATTCAAATACTGGCGAGGTTTAAGAGGTGGATATAATATTTCTTTAATGAAGTGAAACTTCTTTATTATGAGATTTGACCAGAAAACCATTGTTTCATGTTTTTATGAAGATTTCCTCTGGGGCTAATTACTGGAAGAATGCCACAACTACTTCACCTTCATGCACCTATGATTATTCTTGCCCCTTGCAGAATAGAATGAATAAATTTAAGTATGCCTGAAATATTGGGTGAATTTGATTAAAAGGGTATGAGATATGACAATGATAAATATACTTGGCATCTTAAACTTACCAAAGCACTTGCTAGCAAAGTAGAAATTTTAAAGAATGTTAAATAGCATAATGTAATAGGGGATAATGTATACACTTCAAATTGCAGATTATAGGAACAAAATCATATCGTTGCCATTATCTTGAAACTGAATAATTTGCTTTTATAGTTTGTAGATGGGTCAGATTTTTGATAATATGTCAGGCAGCACAACAGTTTTGCAAGTAGAAAAATCCCAGATACAGAAATCCATATTGCTTTGTCCATTGGAATGTAATAATGGCTTTCATGGCTATAAGAAATGCAAATACATTGCATAAACAAAACAAAAGGTGCATCATACACATACATAAAGAAAATAGTATGCTGTGCAGCCCTGAACGTGTCATTTCCGTTCCTGAAAAAAATAGGCAGTTCCGGGCAGCTTGTATTTTATGAAATCTAGAGTTCAGTTGCCTACAACATTCAGTAGGTGTGAAGGACAATAAAAAAGGAAGAAAATGAAGAATATTTGCATGCTATAAATACGCCAACAAATCAAATGGGCATTCTTTTACCCCCAAAGACTATTGTTTTAATCCTTTTTTCTTCCCTTGAGGATCTAGTGGCAGATAGCGGTGAAAGCAGCAGAAGTGTTTTGGGAGAAAGTAAAAAAATCTCATTCTTTGAGCTGGCGGAGGAATTGTGGAAGTTGAAGTCCATGCATCTTAAAGTTGCCGAGATTTGAAGCCCCTCTAGAGTAGTGCTATTCCAACAACTGTTGAGGAAACTCACTCTCTAGTGAGTGACTGGGTCTTGGGTTGTATAATAGACTTGTATACCATATCCTTTTTCTGTTTCTGCTACAAGTTTAAAATAGGACTGAAACATTCATTGAATTACAGTTTTCAACTATTACATTTTCAGAAGTTGAAGTAGTATAAATAATGATTGCCGAAGAAATCCCACCGATGCTTCTTTCAGTCTGTTGCAAAGTACTAATATTCAGGAACTATGCATCTTTTATTGTTTGCCAAACATCCCCTGGGACTGAAAGAGAGGGATGTGCAAAAATAACTTTTCTTTGTCAGGTATTAGTTCATTTCTTTCTTTTTTGGTTCTGTGACTGATCATAGAATATGGACACAATCTGAAGACATGACTTGTCATTAGGTTTAACAATATCTAAGAATTGTTTTGAATAAGTTCCTTGCAAGCCAATAATAATAAAATGTAAAAATGTACAACAGGAAAAACGCATGCATAAAAATGTATAAACCAAGTGGCCCTTTCATTTCCAACACTATTTTGGCACAAACCCTTCTGAAGTATTTCAAAGAATACTTACCTTTTAATGTTTTCTCCTTTTATAAGTATAAATGGTCTGCCTTTCTTGTTTTCTATCCCTGTGCAGAACTCTATGATGAACTGGGTTTCATTTGAAATTATTATTCCAAGTATAATGTGCTATACACAGAATCTCTTTCTTCCTATTATGCAAAGAAATCTTTTTTCTCTAATCAAAGTAGTAACTGTAACTGTTCAGCATGTATTTACCCACCTGCAGCTCTGACTAACATGTATTTTTAAATTCAAAACATAGCTGAAGAAAAGGAGAAACTCTGATGAAGCTGTAGCAAGTGCAGAATGGAACAATATGTTTCTTCATCACTACTGGGTTATCTATTCTGCCCTCTGGAACCAGCTGCCGGTGGAGCTGAGGACTGCCCCCGACCTCCGATCATTCCGCCGGGGCCTGAAGACCTGGCTCTTTGAGCTCTCAGGCCCAGGCTGAGGAGAAATTTTTAATTGGGGTTTTAAGTATACAGGGTCAATTTAATATTTTTTAATTTGGTTTTTTAACTTTTGTATGGTGGATTTTTTAATTCCCTGTAAACCGCCCTGAGTCCTCAGGGAATAGGGCGGTATATAAATGTAACTAAATAAATAAATAAATAAATAAATAAATTCATTAGCAAAAGGGACGCGGTGGCTCAGTGGGTTAGGATGCTGAGCTTGTCGATCAGAAGGTTGGCAGTTTGGCGGGTTGAATCCCGAGTGCCGCGTAATAGAGTGAGCGCCTGTTACTCGTCCCAGCTTCTGCCAACCTAGCAGTTCGAAAGCATGTAAAAATGCAAGTAGAAAAATAGGGACCACTCCGGTGGGAAGGTAACAGCATTCCATGCACCTTTGGCATCTAGTCATGCCGGCCACATGACCACAGAAACGTCCTCGGACAAGCGCTGGCTCTTCGGCTTTGAAACGGAGATGAGCACCGGCCCCTAGAGTTGGAAACGACTAGCACGCATGTGCGGGGGAACCTTTACCTTTATTCATTAGCATTTCTATATATACTGCTCAAAAAAATAAAGGGAACACTTAAACAACACAATGTACTGTATTTAATAGTAGGATGTCTTATCTTGTGTTCCCTTTATTTTTTTGAGCAGCATATTTTGCTGCCCTTTGTACCAATATAAGGACATTCTACTGTTTTGACAGGAGTGAGCTTACTTCACGGTCCTGATTAATTATAAACAATGTGACCTAATGAAATTATATTTGAAATTTATAATTTGAAATATTTATAATTGAAATGAAAATGTCAATGTACAACTACAAATGCATCTCCTCTATTTTATAAGGAGAATCTAATACAAGCTTTAGAATAGCTTTAATTAGTACAACTGAAATTTATTATATTATTTACTGAACTACCTGGTCCTACATCTTACTGTCCCATGTTTTGTACCAAATTATAGTTGAAATCAGCAAAACAGCTGTATGTAGTATTCTGAGAGTGAGATGAGTGGTTCCTAAATTTGACAAAAAAAAAAGAACAAACAAAATATCTTGGCTCCTTGTGGCTTAGTCATGAAAGCAATGACATGTGACAGAGCCTTGTGGAGCAGTGGGCTGATGCCTCCTAAAGTAGCACCAGCTGCCTGCAATTAGCGCAGGTTCGCATCCCACCAGGCTCAAAGTTGACTCAGCCTTCCATCCTTCCGAGGTAGGTAAAATGAGGACCCAGATTGTTGGGGGCAATAAGCTGACTTTGTAATAATGCTTCTTAGGGTGTGTGTGAAAGCCCTAATAAGCAGGCATATACATAGAATGAAGGCTACTGCTAAGCTTGTAAGCCGCCCTGAGTCTTCGGAGAAGGGCGGGATATAAATGGAATTAAAATTAAAAAAAAATGTTGAAATAAAACATCTCAATATTTTTCAAAGTATGCCTTATCCATTTTTCCCCAGAACCTATTTGCAAGTGAATGTATTTGCCTGAGCATGTGACCCAGATCACATCCCCTATATGACACAGACACTGAGCTGTTTGTATTCAAATCACATAGTATGTGGAAATTCACCTCATGCAACCAGACATTTAAATTGAATTGATTTAATCTGACCCAGTAGCAATAGAAACTGGTGATGTAGGGAGAAAGTTTGTTCATTATCTGCCTGGATGGTGCCACCTTATGCCCCCTCTTAAGCAACAGGGTCAGGAGCTGCTGAGAAAATCCTGACAGTTATTTTTGGGATTTGGATAAAAGACTTTATGAAAGACTCTGTTAAGTACCAGAAGAGATAAAATGGGAACAGAATAAATCAGTTGGAAGATTGTGGGAAACCGTTGACTCTTCATATGTTCATATCGGATCTTCACATTTATAAGTGATTTATTAAAATCAAATTTTTCGAATCTCATTCTTGGGCTAATCTATGTGACATTAGGTTCCTGAAGGAAGCCAAAAAAAGCATCAGCTGTGCTGGAAGAAGCTAGATAACAGAAATGCCAGGTTCTTTTTTTTTTTTGTAAAAACCTAGTCATTATGTTGCCTATCTTACTCTGTACACCGCCCCGAGTCCCTCGGGAGAAGGGCGGTTTATAAAAACAAACAAACAAACAAACAAACAAACAAACAAACAAACAAACAAATAAATAAATAAATAAATAAATTTATCATGAGGTTCCTTAGATCTGCCACAATAATGAAAATTTCCACATGATGGTAATCAGATAAGTAGATAAAATGCTTTGTTATGTTTTTCTATGATTCTGCTGAGGAAATACAACATGGAAAAAATGTTAAATAAAGCAAGAAACATTGTTTGAGGGAAGAATCTTCAATAATTCATTGGTTTTCCTAACACAGTTGTTCTGAAATTATTAAACGGGATTCAGAAACCACTGAGATTTTGATGGCACCCCAAAAATATATCATGACTTTAAGCTCTGGTAGAAAGAAAAGAACCTTTTTTTCCCTCCTTTTTCTACTCTTTTGTTATTATTTGTATCCAGGCTATATTTTTATTTCGAGGGCTTAATTATAATTTTTATTCACTTTTCTGAGAATCTATTCATAAACAGAGCAAACAAGGTTTTAACAGCTACTTGGGCCTGTTAATTCAAGGACATCCTTCAACAATAGCGTATTCTGCTCAGACTGAATTTAGACAATGTCAGTTTTTTTTGGTAATAATGGATTTTTAATTGATGTTCTTAAGTTTCTTCAAAATATATAAGAATCAGCAACTGTAGATGATTTTGAATACAGAGAAAACCTTGACAATTTTTGAAGTGGGTTTTGATTTCTTTTTGGTTTCTGCAAAGCTCTATTGATTGATATAATGCATTAAGCTCCTAAGTGACATTAATTATTTTTCTTTAAATTTATATTAAGATGCACGTAAGGATATCCTCTACCTTCTTTTCCCTTTAATTTGGCTTTAGAGTCCACATAAGAAAATTCTAAAAATATCACTGTAATTACAGATGATGATGGGGCAAACATAAAAGACACTGATGATGTTACATAGTGGGGTAATGAAACTTCTGCAGCCAAACTCAGAGCGCACCAAGGACTTCAGCAATAAAAAATCATATAGGCTGGTAATAGGTTTCATGCATAAATTACCAAATATATTTTCTTTTAGTATGTGAGACTGAAATCCAGTCCAGTTTTTTTTTTAATAAACTGGAGTAAATTGGACTTGATGCCACTTAAACACAGTAATAATTTGGAAAAGTACAAGAATTAAATTATATTCTCAATATATTACCTTGAAAATGAATTTTGAGGAACCCTTCTCAACTGATAAATTTAACTTTTCTCTCTTTTGATGGAAGCAAAAGTCTAAATGTAGACTTTAGATTTCATCTTAGTTAGTCTAATTTTAGTCTTAGTTATTTAAAATTCCCTAGAGTACTTGGGTAAGATACATGCAGTATGTATGTAGATTAATATGAATATAATCCTATGGTTGATTTAGAGCCTGTCAGATTTCCCCATAATTATTTCATAACATTATTTTTTTTAAATATATAAAATACTGAATATATTTATTTGAAAAAAATATCCCGAGTGCTGCGTAACAGAGTGAGCGCCTGTTACTCATCCCAGCTTCTGCCAACCTAGCAGTTCGAAAGCACGTAAAAATGCAAGTAGAAAAATAGGGACCACTACAGTGGGAAGGTAACAGCGTTCCGTGCGCCTTTGGCGTCTAGTCATGATGGCCACATGACCACGGAGATGTCCTTGGACAAGTGCTGGCTCTTCGGCTTTGAAACGGAGATGAGCACCAGCCCCTAGAGTTGGAAACGACTAGCACGCATGTGCGGGAGAACCTTTACCTTTACCTTTATCCTGAAATCTTTTTGTTCAAAAAGTATGATTATCAGTTAAAGATTTAACTTTTATGCCTCCCTATTTATCATGAGGCACTGCTAATTGTCTGAACTGAAGAACTTCGAAATTCAACTCTTCTTGGGGGTTCTTTTAGAGGTTTATAATTTGACCCCATTGAAGTCCTGGCAAATATTGAGATTCCTATTTGTGCAGAGACCAGTTTTCGTAGTTGCAATTAATGCTAGAAGAGATATATGGAAAGATTTAAATTTGACTCATATATCCATGAGAAGCTTATATGCTAAGAACTATAAATTAAAAATAGCATAGAAAACTGTTTTAGGTAAGCTTGGCTTTTTGTGATACCTGGGATCTATTGTTTGATAATCATTAAACAATTGTTTGATAACCATCTTCAGTACTTGTTATTAGGTTTATTTGAATCCAGTCAGAATTTCTGCTTTTAAAGCTTCACAACATTTGAAAAGCAGTTCTGAAGGAATTATCCGTACCTTTTGAGGCAGTCATTTTATTTTAGTTTAGTTCTGAGGTCATAAAATAATGACAATTGAAATGATGTGCTTGAATGGCCTATTCTGCTAATTCAGTGGAAGACTGAATTTAAATAAATTTTCTATTTCTTTAAAATGGGGTTTAAAGAAAAAAAAACAAATTGGTGGGATTTTTGTAGTTCTGTTTAAAACAGTCTTAAGTTTCTTTTTAAAATTCCCACATTTTATTACTATGTATATAATTTTTTGTCATTGTGCTGCTTTTTTAATGATGTGTATATTTAAACTTTTTATTAGTTTGTATAATAAAAGCCTGTTTTTCAATTGAATTGATGTTATTCTGAAATATGGTAATTGGTGGATTATTACATATTGGATTTTGAGACATAGTTCCAGGAAAGATCGTGAGCAAACCTAAGTCTGTGCACCCTCATATTTGGTGGTATATAAATGCTATAAAATCATAAACTATATTTCACATACAGTATAATCTACAATAACAGCTTCTCTTTTGATTTATAAAGAAAATTGAATTTTTTACCTTAGCAAAAATATATGTATGCAATTTACTATTTCAGGCAAGTAATTTTCAAAATAAAAAAGAAAAGATGCATTAAGAATATTACTTTAAAAATAGAATGTATGGTTTAAATCATCCAAGTGTTGCAACACAGGGCAAAAATGGGTAAATATTTTATTTTTAAAAAACCCTGAAAATTGCAAGAATGAGGCTTTTTAACTGAATCCAGTCCTGGAAAATATATTAAGCAATGGCACTTTAAACCATTAGAATTGCCCCACTCAAACAGTCTCGAAAATTAAATGAATGTAGCACTTGATCTCAGTTATATTTTGATGGCCAAAGTTCCCTGGTTTGTTTATTTCATGGCATCATTTTAAGGGTGTGATTCACCTTGATAAATACATGGATGCACCACAGGATTTTCAACTAAATGAAATAAAGTAAAAATAAAATAAAAATCATTTATCAGAAGCTTTCTTGAAACTACATGGAGACAAATAATTTCCAACATATTCAGCTGAGTTTAAAATCATTCTTGTAACAGACTCAATGAACAGCTGTGAAGCACAAAAGAAAATCCTGACAGATAGCTCTTTGTAATATGCTACCACTGAAGTTCAAAATGAAATCCCAGCCAGTATGTAGAAAAGGGAAAGAAACAACTTTACAAAATAGCTCAGCAAAGTATTACTCTATGGCATTACATTGTTAATAAAATCTCTTTATCTGAAACTATAATTTAATATTCATGTATCTAATTTACAAGTGACAAAGAAATGTACTCTAAAATTAGAGTGTAACCAGCAAAATACTGTAAACAATACAAGAAAAAAGCACAACCCAAACATTTCTTAGTAACTCAAAATATGCAACTTTTACCTGGTGAATTATTTTAGTTGTTGATGTCAATTGACAGATAGGTGTAATTATAGCCTGAAAAAATATCCAAGATAACATTGCTTTTTTGTTGTTGTTACTGTTGTGGAAGGAGTCTTGTATATACATAAAGTCCAAGCATATACTACTGCAGCTTTGCTTACTGATTTAGTTGGTACGAATGCTTGACATTTGGGGTGAAGCCCTCTCAATAAACAAGCGTAAAATTAAAGTCTACTTATCTGATGTGTCTTTCAGTCAACTAAAAATGCATTTTTTTCCAATATTTTGATGCTTAACAGTGGGAAAAATGCACTTAATCTAAAATTACAATTGAATGTTAGACTGCAGGTCCCTTCTTCAAATATTAGTGGCCTATGAAAGTGTGCATTATCCTGAAATCAAAAAGTTATGTGCATACTAAATAAAACAGAGCAACTACATACTGAACCAACAGTGAATCGTAACAAAATCAACATGCACTAACTCTACTCTTATGCAAAATTAGTATCTTTCAGAAAACTGCATCTGACCTTTGGCCTTCCACAAAGGTATAAGATTTGTTCCTTCATCACACATGGATTTGTGTATTCAAATCCCAGTTTTTTAGCCCATTGTCACAAAATGTGCTGCTCCGCTGCTATAACCTTTGGCTGCCGTCAGGCTCCCAAAGAATCTGTTTTTTTACAGTCAACTTTAAATATGGTTGTAGCGATTCTCATACAAGTCCTAGTCTTCCATTCCTTATTCATCGTCTTCTACTTCCTGTGGTAAAATGGGTGTTTCTCCCTTTAAACAAGCACTAAAAAAGTTGAGAATTGTGCTATAAAGGTGATATTTACTCTTGTCTGATGTAATGTAATGACCTTCGTCTGGATAGATCTAAAAATTAAAAATAAATAGATTTTAAAAACCGACTGAGAAGTTTTTTTTTTAATGTATTTGTATCATCACAGAATAAATGCATCTGACAATACTGTGGATTCACTGAAAACATCTAAATTTCAAAAGTGAAATATATTTTATTTTATAGTTTAAACCAGGGGTGTAATTTTCCCAAGGGGCCATGTGAAAAATGGGACTATTATGGAGGACGAACCAATGCACCTGATTTGATGTCCTCAAACTCCATCACCTCAACTCCTCAGCTGGCCCAGGTGAGGGAAGGAGTGCCCTGCAGATGCAGAAAAAAGCTTTCTCTCCTCGCCCTTCCACAGCCATTAGCCAAATGAAGGAGCACGGAGGGGGGATGGTGCAGAACCGAACCCCACTCAGCTTCTTCTCCCATCTCCCCATGGCACACTTACTTACACTTGATTTCTAATTTCCAATTGACTTCACATGGACAGGACAGAGATGGCCAAAGGGCTGGATGTGGCCTGGGGGCTGTAAAATGCCCAGCTCTGATTTACACCATCGTTTTACAGCATGCACAAAACAGTTCTAGTATTTAAGATTTTTTAAATGTTTTTTTGTTTAAAATGGCTTTTCTTTCTTAAATTTTCAAGTTTTAAGGGAAATAAATGGTTTCTTTCAAGCATTGGTGAAAATAACTGTAGTCCTTAGCCATAGCTTATGTTGTAATTCATGGGGAAATACCACTGTCTCTCTAAATGTTAAAGACAGTATACCAAATAATTAAAAATTTCAAACAGCAATGGGTGTTCAGCTCAAATACAATTTGGTTTCAGGAAAGTCTGATTTTTAACAAATCTGTGTACAATTCTACTGCTGGATCTGTGACAGATTTAGAGGTCTTGCAGGCAATAGGCAACTGCCGTATGTTGCTTTCAGTGTTCAGTTTAACATTTCTGCCTCTATGTACTACACCCATCATCACATAAGCAGAAGTCCATTAATACAACATTTCTCATTATATTCTGTTCACGTCTCAGATCTGTCTTAGAAAATATTTTGATGAAAAATATACAGTATTAATATTATGTGGGCAAATATTTCAAGTTTAAAAAGTATGGTATAAGGCTATTTCAATATTAATTATGATACAAACTGTGGTAAAAACTAAATATTATACATTTTATAATTTATATTCTGCTCTTACTATTACTTAAATTATTCCTTTTTTTTCTTTCTCCTCTATTGGGTCTATTTTGAGTAAAATTCTCAAAGTTGTTTAAGTTATAGATAGGAATATATAGATACACAGCCAAGATGTATTGTAAATACATGCAACAAAGAGCATAAGAAATCTTCTAAATCTAAAAAGATGCATAAGCTATGACATTCCTAAATATTACATACCTGCATAGTATAATTCACTCCAGCTTTTATTAGATGTTTAATTAATTCTGCTGAGTGCTGAAAATGGACTTTAGCTGTGGGACAATAACATCCAAGTATTAGTGAAAGGCATTATTCATATCAAACAGTTTCTGCAGATTAGCTCAATGTAAAGATTTTAGTGAAAATGCTTTTTCTGTTAAGTATAAGAAAATACTCTTTCCTAGAAATGTTAGATTTTTGATTTTATAAGAAAAGTACAGCAGAGTGATTGTAAGTACTGTGCATGTCATAAATTCATTTCTCCTCATTTACATTGTGTATCTCTTTGGGGGTTTAGTTGATTGAAAATTTAGATAGTTAATGGATTTGTGAGGTTCTTTAGACAATCTGCAATGCAATCCTTTCCATATCTGTTGTGTACTAAAATCTTCTAATTCAACAGGACTTATTCCCAGGCATGTACTAGTGCAAGGCTTTTCAACCTTTTCACCCATTGTACCACTTTTAGGATATGGCAACATCCGACTACCACCAGTTGCCTAGCAAGGTGTCAAAAACTTGGTGACCCCCCAAAAAAAAGGAAAAAAGTGACTTACAACATTTCGCTTAGTGACTGTTCGAAGTTACAATGGCACTGAAAAAAGTGCCCCCTAAGCCACAGCCGAGCAACACACCTGTCTGCCCACCTGGCGGTGCTCTTCCTCCTGTCTGAGTTGTTCATTTTTGTGAGCATTTCTGTTGAGGATTGGCAGTGGGGGTGGGGTGGGTGGGGTGTTTGGTTTTTATTCCCCCCGTCTTCTGGGTGGTTGCAGCAGGTTTTGGTCACTTCACATGACCCTGGGACACTGTGACCATCATAAATATGAATCAGTTGGCAAGCATCTGAATGTAAATCACAAGACCCTGGAGATGCTGCAACATTCCAGTGGATCAGTGCTTCTTCTGGGCTCAGAAGTCCCAGGATTAGTGCTGAGCTCCAGCTGGAGCCTGGCACTGATCCTGGTGCTTCTATTGATCCCTGACAGCCCTGAAGAAGTCCTGATCCTGGTGCTTTCACTGAGCCCTGACAACCCTGCAGCTCCAGCCGTCTCTCGCTCAGGCTCATGCGGTGCTGCCACTGGTTCAGCTCATTCCCCTCCTCCGCTACCACTTTTCTAGGATGGGTGCGTACCACCTGCCAGGTGCCAATGTACCACAGGTGGTACCCGTACTACTGGTTGAAAAGGCCTGTACTAGTGTATATTTATATGGCACATCTATTCAAACTGCAGGTAAAATAGCTGTACTTCAACCACATTGCTATTCTGATATTGTGTGTATAAAAAATACTGAAGGTTATTGTATAACAGAGGTATTATTTCTCAGATATTGGCAAGGTTCAGAAAATTTTGAGTGTGTAAGTGCTGACATATGCAATTACAATAAAGATAAGTTGGTTCTGAATTTTGAAATGTAACCTAATTATTAAACGAATATTCCCTTTTGTTTTACTGTTATCAGATTTCTACCAATTTCTGAGATGTTCTTTTGGAAACACTATTAAACATTGTAAAATGTTCTTTACAATCATACAGAGAGTGGTTGTCCAACCTTTTGAATTGCCTGGGCTGTGTTTGAGTGACTTGGGCCATGTATTAAAAAATGCAATATAGTATATCAATAACAAACTTCCTTTACTTTTTAATATTTTTATTATCATGTGGATCTGCACATTATTGATGGAAAGTGCCTATTTGTGTAAACCACAGCTTTGCTTAATATTTAACATGAATGTCAGTTAATATATTTAATAAAACTAAAATACTTCCCGTGTACTGAAAGCTCAAACATGGTTCTAGCTGAATGGTAAAGAAAGCATGTATTTAGCATGAAAAATGATGAATATAGAAAATTAAGAATCAAAGACTCCTTCCTTCCTTTCTCCCTCCCTCCCTCCCTCCCTCCCTCCCTTTTTTAATTTGTAATTTCCAATTTTCTCTTAGGGACATAATTTAAGAAACTAAGCTATCTTTGTGAAAATCCCCTTGGTAAAATGCAGCAGATATATTTTTCTTATCTATCCTCTATTATCGGGAGAAGGGTGGTATATAAAATCAAATTATTAAATTAAATTAAATTAAATATTAGGAAAACAAATATTGTGAATTTTTGTTTTGTTTCACAACTGTGGACTTCTATAAATGAAAAAGGCTGCTATTTTTTTTACATCAATGCTATATTCAACAATTTCCAAATGTATTATGCACTTTTCAACTCTCCTGCCTGGAGTGCCTAAGCACTTGTTTAGTTTGAGCAGTGCTACCAGGTAAGGCAGCCACTTCAGCCACAAAGGAAAAATAATAATAATAGAAAAGCTCACTTCAAAGCTACAGCCAGGCACCCTCACCAAATGCACGAGAAGAAGCTTAGCTATCCATATATTATTTATATATCTTACACTAAGCATTAAATTTCATCCATTTCACATACTGCGTTTTTATTGTAATCTCCTCTTATGTAAGGAAAGAATGTCTGAAGCATGAATACAGAGAAAACATATAGAAGTGGAAGGCAATGATCTTTTGATGACTCCCTCCCACAGAATTCCTGTGAGATATGGAAATGTCAATCTTACCAGGCCTGAAGCAGGCCTGTAATGGGCACACAAGCTATAATAGGTAATGAATATGACTACAAGCTATGCAGCCCAAAGAAAAAGAGCAAAGAGGAAATAGTAACATAGAAGTCGGTTCAAAGATTTATTTTGTAAACAGTCTTACATGGCTGAATGGAAACCATGAAAAAAGGTAGCCTATCTTAATTAGGAAATTTCAATAATCTAGCTTTATGTACGTATCAAGAAGGTCAATTTGGTACTACAAAAGGTATATCTTTGTTCCACCTTACACAATTTGCCAGTGGCAGAACAGGAATAATTTAAGTGATGATTAAATTTTGATGTTGAACAGTTATTTATGCATGTTGCCTTCCAACAAAGGCACTGCATTTCATAAAGTTTTAAAAAATTGGTCCCAACAGCTACAGAGGGTTACCAAACAGCAATGTTCACTTGTTTGGATAGGAACGTGTCAAAGGAGCCTTAGAATGGGATCTTTAAGGGCAGGCAAAACCAAATATTATAAAGCTTCCATACCCTCAGAAATGTGCCTCATGCTTATCCTTTACTAAACATCTGCAGAAGACCAATGGCAACTAGGAAAGTGCTTTTGTGGAAATACTCACTATCCGCTGTCCCATGGACGATTAACAAATTTCCTTCCTTAAAGCCATGAATATTGTGTAATACGCTGGATGCCTTTTGGAAAGAAGAAAACATGCACCATCTGTGATTGATCTGCATTTCAATTACCTCTGGCACCCCATCTAGAACCACAGTATCTCTTACTCACTTGGTAAGCATTTTCTTCCTTAAATGGATTGCCCAGGTATCTTTCTGAAAAGGCAGATGCTGTATATAGGAAATAGGAAAACTTAATAGCTATTAAATTGCTTTTGGAGGAACGTACTAACACGAATGGCCAATTATATTTAAGCTCTGCTACGGAACCCAGTGGAGATGAGATGCAGACTATCCTTAGCAGAAAACAAAATCTTCTGGCTCATTATCCAGCATGATCCCATTTGAAGCCTTCTGAAAGAAATCCATCCAATCAGCAGGCAACGCGGGGAGCAACATGCAGAAATCTTGATTACATCTGGCTTTGTTATGGGGCAGCCATTGGTATGTGATGTGGAAAAGTGGAAATGCACTAAGGGCACTACCCCATTTTAAATGCAGATTTATTTATTTATGCTAAACCTGATTGTGCTTTTTTTTAAGTAGGGGCTTTCTGAATGAACTGCCTACATTCATTATATTATATAGTGTCTCAGTTGTAATAAAGAAAGGGAAAACGAGCTATCTGAGGAACAAACAGAATGACACAATGCACTCACCATACAGTCGCATGTCTGTAATTGGTGCAATCACAGCTCCACACTTGAAAAGATTTTCGTTGGACTTCAGAATCATTGATGCAAGGTAACCTCCATAACCCTAGGAAATAACTGATGTGAGTTATAATGTGCTCATTATTGCCTTGATAAGACTATTCTTTCTTATACATGTCCACAGCTTTTATATCTATTTCTATGCTTTCTCTTATGCTTCTGTAGGCATAGATCAAAAGTTGATTTTTAAAAAATGGCAGAAGATGCTTTGCTTCAGTATACAGTTTGAAGAACGTCCAATAATATTCTGCATGCTACTGAAATGCTTGTACACCATTATTAAACATACACAAGAGAAATTACTATAGCTCTTTAATCATTTTCATTAATGTAGAGTACTACAAAGCTGCTCTTTTTTATTTTTTTATTTTTTTAATTAAATAGTTTTACAAAAACAAAATTTTACAATATATCCCCAAATCCCTCCCACCCCAAACCCGCCCACTTCCCCCCCCCACTTCCCAGAGCTAAATACAGGATTATAGTTACAATAATCATATTCTAAATAAAATTATGCATAATATACAATTAACCAAATTCATAATGTGCTTTAACTCCCCTTTAACATAACTACCAACAAAGTACCAATAACAATATCCCAATAAAATCTACTCATAAGCTAAATGGAACTTTTTAGTCAGAACTTTTTGTTCTGAATATAATTTATCCATCTCCTCCAAACTGAAATATATCTTTCCTGTGAATGATCTTTCAAATAAGCAGAAATCTTAGACATTTCTGCAAGATTCGAAACTTTAAACACCCATTCTTCTATAGTGGGCAAACTATCCTTCTTCCAATATTGTCCCACCAGTAACCGTGCTGCTGTTATCATGTTCAACATCAAAGCTGCTCTTGATAAATCCTGTTTAGGCAATCAGAAATGGTCATACAGCCCTCAGTCTAATTTCAAAACTTTGTACCAGTGAGCAAAATAATCTCTTTCCTTCAGCAGCCTACTGGTAGGAAGCAAAAAAACAGGAAAGTGGAAATGAAAAAAAATCCTTTGTAAAGGTATTTAACCTCATTCATTTTCCTCCTTGACAGTATCAATATATCACCACAAATATGTGAGTGCTACTGAAACAATAATCACATGCCTCTTGCTTTTGATTCATAGAACTATGATGCTATTGGGTTGCTAAAGTTGTACATGGAAATTCAGAGCAGAGTGAGCTTAATCCAACCTTAAATATGACTAGGACAATCCATTTAACTAGGCAGGTCACTGCCGACGAAACAGGGGCTGGAGGGCAATGGGCACGAGTGGCCATAGAATTGAGCCGGTGCAGGCCATGAGGGCTCCTGCTGGACAGGACTGTCGGTGCCACCGTGGCAAGGCATGGCAGGTATTGGAGCGTGGGAGGCCTAGCTGCAGCGGTCTGAGGTAAGAGGGAGCATGGCGCAGCCCCATCCCCCCTAGCCCCGCCTTAGCTTGATTTTTATGCATGCGCCTCTCCCCACATCATGCAACCAGATGGTGGGATGGAGTGGGCGGGATCTTAACTAGGGCTTATTTTGGGGGTCAGGCTTATATTAGGCGCATGGATAGAAATCAAGCTAGGGCTTATTTTCAGGGAAACACTGTAGGTGAAGAAGGAACAAGAACAGAGTTGTAATCATTGAATGAGCTGTAAATAAGAAGGACATAAAGAGTACACTTCCCCCTCTTATAACTTAAAGAAGTAAATATCAGCATCTGAGAACTTGGTGGTGAAGGTTGAGAAACTGAGATACAATCACATGGCAGTAAAAAAAAATCTTTTTTTGCTAAAAATGAAATCATTTGTCTGGCTCATCTATTTATGCCAGAGGCAACAACATAGAACAAATGACAGACTAACTAAGGATATCATGCACAGATGGTAGAAAAAGGGGTTTATACTTAGAGCACATTGGGCTGTAAGTGACTATGCATGTAAAATATGAATTTAATAGGACATTGAATAGCAAAGTACTGCTACATTTTTCCAAGCCATTAATTTTGTACAAAATACCAAAGGAAATGTAATTGCCCAAATCCTCTGTATTGGGGCTATAAAGAGTGTGATTCTGGATGCACACAGGTACACATAGAGCTTAAGGGCTCCCCTCAATTCTAAAGATTGTTTGTGGACAATGGCTGATCCTGGGAAAAGATGCAGCAACTTTAAGGTAACCCTGAAAAATGCTGCCTATGCACATATATACAGTCTGAACTGCGCAGGGTACCAATAGTTATATATTGTGGGGTTCTATGTGTTTTTAATACTTGTAAACATTGCCATTAAAATTTGCTGAAATATTTTGTTTGTATTCATTTATTCATGATATACAGTATCTGGCCGTATGACACGCATAAGAATCTGCTAGCATCACAGCCTAAAAACACAATAAAATATAAAATAATGGATATTCAATTGTAATCAACTTGGGAAAAATTATAACTGATAAGAAATGTTCTGAATACTGAAGGGAACCTAAGCTTAAATAAGAACAGGCGAGAACTCGATTTAAGAGAGATGGCTTGACATACCAGATGGAATATCATATGACCAAACATTTGTCTAAATATAGTTAAAACAATAGTTAAATCTTGGAAATGAAAGGATTTTACAGTAAGAGAAATGTGATCTATAAGTAGTATAGTATTTCTTTCTTTTTTCTTTCTTTTTTATGATATGGGAAATGTAAACATATTGGGATGATTTAAACATATGTAATATTTTGGATATTTACCTGTAATCAATTTTGAGAAAAATATAACTTGACAAGAAATGTTTTTTTTTATTTATTTTAATCCCATTTATATCCCGCCCTTCTCCGAAGACTCAGGGCGGCTTACAATTTAAGCACAAACCAATGTGCTTAGCAATAGCAATAGCAATAGTTTTGACTACTGAGGGGAAACTAAGCTTAAATAAGAGTTCTGAAAACAGGACCTATAGTGATTTACATCACTATACATTTACATACAGTTGCAAATGCAAGTGCAAAATAAGCTGATTAGAAAAGACATTACATACTGATGTCATTGTTAAATATTAGAAAAATGTTTACATTTAAATCTGTATGTATTGACAGTATTAAGAACTATATTTGCTTAATGTTGGTAAAAGGAGAACCTATTGGAAAAAGAGAGGACCAAGGAAAAGTATTTCTAGTTAATATGTTGATTATGAAAGTATAGAAATTAACTACTATTCACTGTTGTTAAGTATATGAACCCAGACAACACACTGTTTACTAAGCACTAAAGATTGTCATTCTAAACAATCAATAAAAGGTAAAAGGTAAAGGTTCCTCCGCACATGTGTGCTAGTCGTTTCCGACTCTAGGGGCCGGTGCTCATCTCCGTTTCAAAGCCGAAGAGCCAGCGCTTGTCTGAGGACGTCTCCGTGGTCATGTGGCCAGCATGACTAGACACCAAAGGCGCACGGAACGCTGTTACCTTCCCACCGTAGTGGTCCCTGTTTTTCTACTTGCATTTTTTATGTGCTTTCGAACTGCTAGGTTGGCAGAAGCTGGGACGAGTAACAGGCGCTCACTCTGCTATGCGGCACTCGGGATTCAACCCGCCAAACTGCCAACCTTCTGATCGACAAGCTCAGCGTCCTAACTCACTGAGCCACCGCGTCCCTTTTAAACAATCAATAAAATATAATAAAAAATATAAAATAACACAAAACAAAGCATAAAACATTCAAATAGTTCTCAGCTTAAATGGCAATTTTGACTGGAAACTGCTGTCGTTAATGGATGGTTATAATTCAAGAACCACTTATAATAGACATGGGGAGGGAAACCATCAAAACACACAACTTAACTCCATTGTACCCACCATTAAAATGAACCAATTTAGCTCAGCCAATTTAGCTCTATGCCTGGGGACACAACCAATTTTTCAGAGATTGCATGGAAGGAAGGCAAGATGAGTAGCATACAGGTCTCTGAACAGGTATTGCTCCAAAGAACAGGTGCCACAATATTGAAGTCTATTTCAAGAGTGCCATTTAACTGATGGGATCTGGAAGAGGCAGACACTATAGGAGAAAGGTGATTCCTATGCCATGTAGGGCTTTATAGGTAATAACCAGCATCCTGAATTGCACCCAGAAGCCAATTGGAAACTAACACAACTTCATAGCAGAGGTATTACATGGGTCTAATGAGGCTTGTTTATCATTGCTCATGCTGCTACATTCTGAACTAGCTGTAGTTTCTGGATCAAAAACATGCTACAATAATCTAATCACAAGTTGATCATAACATGAGTGACTATAGGGAGAGCCTCTTGATCCAGAAATGGGCACAACTGATACACTAGCTCAATCTGTGCAAAAGCCTTTTGATCAGTAACTGCCACCTGCTTTTGCACAAGTCTCAATCAGAGCAGTGTGACCCTATTCACAGCTAAAATGGAAAATGCCCAGAACTGGGAGGACCAAATATCCAAAGCCATCTGGTCTTGCTGGGTCTGAGTTACATATTAATCTGGAAAATAGAGTTGAATGCCTTTAATCAAGGTTTTACTTTTGGCTCTGCATAGTTAGTAAGATATACTTTACAGTACCCTATCAAGATGGAAAGGGATTTTGAAAGTTGGGAAGAATAGGTAGAAACTAAAAAGAAACATATACAAATGCAAATTTCTACATAAGAAAAAAAAAGAATCAAAAGTATAAATTTAGGACTGAGGGGAAAATACTAAAGAGAAATTCATGTAAAAGTGATTTATATGTGTTGATGAATCATAGCTTGAATGAATGAAACCCTTCAAACAAAACGAAATACTAATTCAATTCTAGGTTTCACCAAGAGTACTAGTGCAATATTGCTATCCAAACAAGTTGTAATTTCTTTTTAATCTGCATTAGTAAGGTCACAACTAAAATACTGCATGCAGTTCAGGGCATTACATTTTAAGAATGACACTGACAAACTGGACCATGTTCAAGGGAGAACAATCAGTAGGATAAACAGCTTAAAGGGAATTAAAAGAAAAAAAGAGGAATGGTTGAAGGCCTGTAGAAAAATCCAGGATAGTGATCTTCAAATATGTAGAAAGTAGAACATAATTATTCAGAGCAGTTTAAAAAGACAAGACAAAAAACATTTTAATAAATTACAAAGAATTTTGTAATATTTGCTCCTCTTCCATTTCATTTTTTAGATGCTGTCGATCCATAGAGGCAGATATTATTGTTGACATTGTTAATATTAATTACTGATTCCATTTTTCAAAAAGATATCCTTCAAAATTTCCAGATTTTGCATCATTCTGTAACTGTCAGACAAATTTATGTGTTCTCTTCTCCTTTAATTGAAATCATTAGTTCCCTCAAGTGTCTTTTTAATATCTTATTTTTTTTAAAAAAAATATCCTAACAAAATCATTTGTTTTATTTTATTTTATTTTTATTTTAATCCCAATTATATCCCGCCCTTCTCCGAAGACTCAGGGCAGCTTACAATCTAAGCACAAATCAAATGTGCTTAGCAATAGCCTTCATTCTATGTATATGCCTGCTTATTAGGGCTTTCGCCCCCCTGGGTCCTTCCCATGGGAAACATTATTTATAATTAATTCCAAAATCTTAAATTCATCTTTCAAAAACCAAAGTTTTAATCAACGCTTTTTAAAACAAACAAACAAACAAACAAACAAACAAACAAAAAGCTTGTATGTTAAAATGTTCTTTCATTAGGGGCTGAAGGCAGACTAACACTGTCTTTTCAGATTTGGTGATCCAAAGATTTCTAAAAGCTGAAAAGTAGATAAAAAGAAATTTACAAATGTGATTAGAAAAGGAAATATGTGAACATAGTGTACTTTTAAAGTCACCTGTAATGTATTGGGATTTTACTTGAACTGTTTCATGTGTTTGTTTGAATGCTGCTTAAGGTTGCTGAATTGCTGAGTCTGTGTAATGGTCACTGACTAGCCAGATTTGCTTTCTCCAAGAAGATCATTGGATGATTTGGAGCGGGAATGGGTTCCTTTAAACCTATTGGCCGCTGCCTAGTGGCCAACTGTATAAGTAGCTGAGCAGAAGCCTCTGTTTCAGTTCTGTTCCTGTTGCCTCAATAAAGCAATGTTCCTATTTGCAACCTCTCATCTCGCTTACTGCCTCCAAAGTACCGGCTACACAACACTGGAGACGAAGGTGGGATGCTGCTTCTTTGAAAGAGCTGAAAGTCACTATGGGGTGTTTGGTTCGAATTGACGAGGACTCAGAGTGGTTAACACTGAACGAGTTTATTGAATACACAAAGTCAACTGTCAAATGTCAAATGTTGCAACCCTTTTATAGAGAAAGCGTTTGAACTGTAACCAATACAAACTGTCTGTTTTCCCGCTCCTTGGTTGTGGCGTCCAATGATTGCACCTTATTTTCCCGCTTTAAACCTTGCAAAGCTGCACAGTGTTTGCAATATCTTCTATGGCTTATTGCTAACTATTTACATACACAACACCCCTTACCCCCCAGTTGGTGTCATTTCTTTACAAAGTCCATTAGGTATTTTGGTGGCCTATGTATTCTAGAAGGGTATCTGTTACTTTGGCTGCTAGGGACCCTTTTTCCTGGTTGACTGCTTGGCTGCTGGTTACTATGCTGGTTACTACTGGACCTGGGCTCAGGGTTACTGGCTTCAGATGTACTGCCTTGTGTATTAGGTTGTGTTTGGGATTCAGTTGTCACTGGCCTACTTCGCAGGGGTATTTCCCAATCAATTGGACTGAATTGTTGTTGATGGGCATCTGGAAATATGTCATCTTGCCCCACCACTACACCACTTTCAGGCCTAATGTTATCTGTACTGTTTGCCCTAACTGAGCTTTGGTCCCCCTCAGCTGGCACACACCCACTAGATCTTTTCCTCAGCTGGTCTATGTGTCTTTTACAGACCCTATTCCCTTCCCCCTCAATGATGTATGATAAGGGACCTAAGATTTCAGTTACCACCCCAGGAATCCACTTATCCCCTTGGGCGTAGTTCCTGGCCCAAATCAAGTCCCCCACTTCAAATGTTCTGTTAGGAATGTCAAATTCAATGTTTGGTTGGAGTCGGTCGGGGTGTAGTCTGTCCAACTTGGTCAAGATTTTTCTTCCCCACCTCATTTCAGCTGGACTTTTCCCTGTAGCCGAACAAGGGGTTGTGTGTTGAGCCAACAAGAACTCAGCTAGTCTCTGATGCCAGTCACCTCGAATAATTCTTTTAAGCGCGTCCTTCGTGGTCCTCACGTTCCTTTCAGCCAATCCGTTGGTGGAGGGGTGGAAGGGTGCAGAAGTCTTATGCTTAATCGAGTTGGCCTTGAGGAAATCCTGAAATTCAATAGATGTGAATTGTGGCCCGTTATCAGACACTATTAAATCCGGCAACCCATGAGTGGCAAAGAGGCCCCTTAATGCCTGTATTGTTCTGCCTGCCGTTACTGAACTGACCGGTACTACTTCTAGCCATCTAGAGTAGCTGTCGACCACTACAAGGAACGTTAACCCCTGGAAAGGTCCAGCGAAGTCAATATGAATCCTGGACCAAGGATTCCTAGCTAGCTCCCATTTATGTGTGCGGATGTGTTGTTGTTCAGGCCTGGAACGTTGGCACAGATGGCAATTGGCAACGCATTCCTCAATGTCTTGGTCCAATCCTGGCCACCACAAGTGACTCCTAGCTAAGGCCTTCATCCTTACTATTCCAGGGTGTCCTTCATGCAATTCAAATAGAATAGCTGATTTGTGGATTCCTGGGATTACTACACGAGTTCCCCAAAGTAAGCAACCCATATGAACTGATAGTTCATCCTTCCTTCGGAAAAATGGACTGTATTTTACGTCTGGGTTGGCGTTGGGCCAACCGCTCATGACCCAGGCCATTACTCTCCTTAAGATGGGGTCCTTATTGGTTGCCTCCGCTATGTCTTTAGCAGTTAGGGGCAGATCAGGAATATCTTGTAGGGACATTACTTGTCCCACTGGGGCAGGGTCCTCCTCTGTTGTGCTAAGGGGCAATCTGCTAAGAGCGTCTGCATGACCCATGTCTTTACCTGGTCGGTATTGGAGGGAAAATGAATATGCTGAGAGGAAAATGGACCATCTCAGCATCCTGGGAGACATAATTTGGGGAGTCTGTTTATCTGTGGTAAACAGTCCCAGCAGGGGTTTGTGGTCTGTCAGAATTGTAAAGTTCCTGCCATACAGGTAGTCGTGGAACTTTTTAACTCCTGCCACTATGGCTAAAGCTTCCCGGTCAATTTGAGCATAGTTCCGCTCTGCCTTGGTTAGTGTGCGGGAGTAGTAAGCAATGGGTCTTTGCATTCCCTGGGTGTCTAAATGGCTGATTACTGCCCCGACGCCATAAGGCGAAGCATCGCACGCCAGGTAGATTGGTCTATTTTCTATAAAGTGGGTTACAGTTGAGCTACTGGAAAGGATATCTTTTAAGGTCTGGAAACTCACTTTGTGCTTGTCTTGCCAATGCCAAGGGGTCTTCTTATCTAAAAGCCTGTGCAGTGGTTCTGCAATGGCAGCCTTATGTGGCACAAAAGTGTGATAAAAATTTACCAAGCCTAGGAAGGCCTGTAGCTCAGCCTTGTTCCTTGGTTCAGGAGCCCCTTTTATTGCTTTAATTTTTTCAGGGGTAGGGTGGACCCCGCTTTTGTCAATCCTGAACCCCAAAAAATCAGTGGATTTAACCCCTATGCTACATTTTTCCTTTTTTAATTTTAATCCAGCCTTTCTAAATCTACCCAGTACCTGTTCCAGCCGCTCTACTAACATTCCTTCATCTTTTCCAGCTATTAGGACATCATCAAAGTAAGGGCATACTCCAGGTATGCCCTTTAAGGTCCTCTCCATCACTTCTTGGAAGATGCCTGGAGCAGCTGCAATCCCAAATTGCAGTCTGTGGACTCGGAACGCCCCCTTGTGGGTAACAATTGTTTGCGCCTCTGCAGCCTCTTTGGAAACAGTCAACTGTAAGTACGCATGCGCCAAGTCGAGCTTGGCGAAGATGGCGGCGTCCTGGATCGTGGCGAGGACCTGCTTCACCGTCGGGACCGGGTAAGCATGCTTTTTCATTCCAATGTTGAGGGTCGCTTTATAGTCGGCGCAGATCCTCACATCCCCATTGGGTTTGAGGGGTGTGACGATCGGCGTCTCCCATAAACCGCCCTCAACGGGTTCTAAAACTCCGAGGCCTACAAGCCGGTCGAGCTCGGCCTCGATTTTTTCTTTTAAGGCAAAAGGTACCCTCCGGGCCTTTAGCCTGATTGGATTTACTGAGGGGTCTAGGTTAAAATTAATGGGGGGCCCTTTGTACTTGCCTAGAGATCCATCGAATACGTCTGCAAATTCTTTGCAGACGGATTCGAGGGTCTTATTTTTAATCACAGAATTTATTCCCCCTATCCAAATTCCCAGGGCAGGAAACCAATTAAGCCCTATTAAGCTAGTCCTATTCCCCTCCGTAACTACCACATCTAAGACCCCCTTAAATCCCTTAAAATTAACTCTAAGGCTGGTCTTTCCCTTTACGATTATTGGACTTTTTTGGAAGTCCATTAATTGAATATTTGTTGGGCTAAGTGGAATTCTTTTTCCACTTAGTTGTTCAATTTTTTTCAGGGTTTCAGTGGAAATTATCGACACTGAAGCCCCAGAGTCGATTTCCATTCTGCAAGGAACCCCTTGCAGAAGGACTGTGATTTTTAATTTTCCGTCCGGAAAATTGTGCCCCCTTCCCTGCCTTTTCCGATTGACTCGGGCCACCTCCCCTGGGGTTGAAATTTTCGCCCGGGATCTAGGGGTCTCCTTGCCACTAGCATTGGGGGTTACCTTACCCTCTGGCCACACATCGACTTCATTCAGACGGGAGTCCCGGACGCGGTTTCTGCAGATGGCCTGGATGTGGCCGGTCTTGCCACAAGCCCTGCACTTGGCGGTGCGGAATCGGCAGGAAGCGCGGGGATGGTTGCCGCCACAGCTGCCGCATCGGTTCTGGGTGTCGTTGTCGCGCGGTCTGGTTGCGGTGTCCCGCCACGGTCGTTGTGCCCCGGTCGGTGGTCTCTGCGGTGTTGCGGGTTGTTGCCGGCGGCCGGGTTCGGGCCCTTCGCTTCTAAGTTGTCTGGGTGCCATCTTCCCAAATCGCCTGGAGACTTCGGCGATCTCTTCCTCCCACTGCTGATCCACCTCCCCGCAGTCCACATAGCCCTCTTGGTTAATTTCAGGTGCTGTCGCCATGCTACTGCGGGGGGGGGTCGCGATACCCGGTAGACTCATACGTTAGGAGTTCGTCGAGCACTTCCTGTAAATCGCCAGTAGGTTTGGCGATTATTCTGTTTTGTAATTGTTCATCGCGTAAGCCTAGCACAACTCTGTCCCGAATCCTAATTTCTAAATTATCGTATTTGCAACGAACTGCGGCTTCCCTAACGGCAGCGACGAATTTCTGTATGGATTCCCCCGGTCTCTGATTTCTCTTCTCGAAGATGCGCCGCCAAAAAAGTTCGGACCTTCGGGGAGTAAAGTGCACCTTTAGTTTTGCAAGGAGGTCGGCATAGGGCACGCTGGAGACTGGTTGTGGCTGGCACAGCCCGACAGCGACTCTGTAGACCGGTGTGCCGCAAATTGTCAAAAGTGCCGCCGCTTTTTTTCGGTCGTCGGTGATTCCGTTCACTAACAGGAATCCTTCGACCTGACCAATATATTCTTCCCAATCTTCGGGGAAGTTAGGGTCAAATTCCTTCAATGACCCGATTTGCGCCATTCGGAGAATTTTTTTCCTATTCTGCCGCGGCCGCTCGGTTGACTGTGACTCGCTCAGACTTTGCCGCCTTCACGACAATTCTTCCTAATCTCTGGTCTTCTGTCAATCCCACCTTCGTCGCCAGTTGTTTGGTTCGAATTGACGAGGACTCAGAGTGGTTAACACTGAACGAGTTTATTGAATACACAAAGTCAACTGTCAAATGTCAAATGTTGCAACCCTTTTATAGAGAAAGCGTTTGAACTGTAACCAATACAAACTGTCTGTTTTCCCGCTCCTTGGTTGTGGCGTCCAATGATTGCACCTTATTTTCCCGCTTTAAACCTTGCAAAGCTGCACAGTGTTTGCAATATCTTCTATGGCTTATTGCTAACTATTTACATACACAACATGGGGTGAGGTCAGCACAACGCCTGGCAGGGACTGTGTTCCCCCTCCTCGGTTGGCCTAGCAAGCCACGCTAGCGACCACCCACCCTGTGGTCCAGTCCCAGGGCCTACAAAGAAGCAGCAGCAAGAGGCAACGCGAGACCCGAGCCATGAAAACTTCATACTACGTAGAAGGTCAGAAAGCTCAAGGAATTTGACATCACTCACCCCAGAGAGATGGTCGTCCTACATTTCAAGAGTAGAGAACTACCTCCGTGCAAACCAAGTCACGGAAGATGGCCTGAAGGCTGCAACACTTCTCTGTGTCTGCTGGCCTGCAACGTTCGACATCGTGGAGAACTTAGTCACACCGGCATAGCTGGAGTCCGTTACTTACGCAGACCTGAAGAAATGGCTCGGTGACCATTTCCAACCAAAGCTATCAGTGATAGCATGCCTTCGAACAACGAATACAACCCGGCGAGATGGTCACAGAATTCATCGCTGCATTGAGACAAGATTCAACGGCACCAAGAGAAGGAACTGAAGCCCCCTTACAAGGCAGTTCCCTTCCTTTCGTGTTTGGGCTGTGGCAGCCGCCACCACTGAGTGAACTGCCAATTCTGGACAGCCACGTGTTTGGCCTGCAGGAAATCCGGCCACATCGCAGCCATCTGTAGAGGTCGCCAGAAGGACCGCCAGTCAGACAACCCAATCAGGAAAGGTAACAGGGCCCCAGGGCAGCATAGGGTTCTGCTCTAGTCACCAGAGCATTTGCCGCACTGGAGCTCACCACCCCTTAAACCAAAACTTCGCCTTCACATCGAGCTGCAAGGCATTCCTTGCAGGATGGAACTGGACACTGGTTCAGCTGTATCCATTATTTCCCTGGAAACTTTCCGGTTCGTGTGCAACTGCAGCAAGAGATGGTCCAAGCTTAGGACATCTGACATCATTCTAACTGACTTCCAGAATTCCCGAGTAGCCGGCAAAGGCAAGGCCACCTTGGCCATCAAATTCAATGGGACTTCAGGGACCCTAGATGTGATTGTGGTGGAGGGCCAGAGAACAAGCTTAATAGGGCTTGATTGGTTTGATGCACTGGGCATTCAAATAACCGGGACCCACCGGACACAAGCGGCAAACTTGGTGTCAGTATGTGAGGAATTTGCAGATGTTTTTGACACAAGCCTGGGAGACTACAAGGGCCCTCCAATACCCTTTAAGCTTGATCCTGCTATAACGCCTATTAGGATCAAGCCCTGTAGAGTGCCATTTGCACTAAAACACAAAATCGATTCAGAGCTGGACAAGCTAGTCAGCCAGGGGGTACTACAGCCCATAGATAGGGGTGAATGGGAAACTCCCATTGTCATGCCACTTAAGGCCACCAGGGAGGTCAGGATTTGCGCTGATTACAAGTGCACCATTAATCGGGCACTACAGCAGCATGCATACCCGGTGCCAGTCATTAGCCACATTTTGGCATTGCTGCAAGCCGGTACTGTGTTTGCTAAGTTAGATTTGGCACAGGCCTATCAGCAGTTACCTGTGGATGAGGCCGCAGCAGCTGCACAAACAATTGTGAAACATAGGGGGCTTTTAAGGTCAAATGCCTTCAATTTGAGGTTAGCATAGCCCCAGAAATCTTCCAGGGAGTTATGGAGTGTATGCTCAAGGGCAGTTCAGGGGTCTGCCCCTATTTTGACAGTGTGCTCATTGCTGGTGAGTCCACTGACCTTGCAAGGAGGCTCAAAGCCATCCTTCAACGGTTCCGCACAGCAGGGCTCAAACTGAAAAGGGACAACTGTAAAATTAGGGTCTCTTCCACTGAGTTCTTGGGATTCCGTATTGATGCTGAAGACATTCATCATGCGGAGTCCAAGCTGAAGGAAATTCAGCTGGAACCAAGCCCCAGATCCAAGGGAGAGCTCCAGGCATTCCTGGGTCTCCTGAATTTTTACCATGCATACCTGCCTAACAGTGACAGAGCCGTTATACCAGAACAACCCTTGGAAGTGGACCAAGGTTCACAAAAATAACTTTAAGGCAGTAAAGTCACTACTGTCCTCAAATTCAGTACTTACACACTTTAATGAAACATTACCTGTATGCGTTGCGTGTGACGCATCCCCTTATGAGATGGGGGCTGTTCTAAGACACTTGTCTAGTGATGGGACTCAAGTCCCCATTGCCTACTACTCAAGGACATTGTCCTCAGCGCAATTATGCTCAGATTGACAAAGAGGCCCTGGCCATCGTGGCCGGGTTGAAGAAATTCCATGATTACTTGTATGGCAGGAAGTTCACAGTGTTCACTAACCACAAGCCCTTGTTGGTGTTATTTACCACAGATAGGCAGATGCCTCAAATACTGTCCCCTAGAATTTTAAGATGGTCCATTTTCATGTCAGCCTACAGCTACAGGATGGTTCACAAACTCGGCAAAGACATGGACCACACAGACGGCCTTAGCAGGTTGCCATTGCCACATGTGGAGCCTGATCTGGCTCCAGCAGCTTGCATCTTGTCAATTCAGGATTTGCCTGAGTTTCCCCTCCATGCTGGGGATGTAGCTGCGGAAACTGCCGCAGACAAGGTTTTAAGTAGAGTGTTGTCTTGGATTCACACCGGGTGGCTTGAAAATAGCCCTGGACCAGAGTTCCAGAGATATTTCACATGTAGACATGAGCTTTCAGCTCACAAAGGCTGCATCTTATGGAGGAGCAGGGTTATTGTCCCCAGTTCATTAAGGCACCGTGTGCTTCAGTCTCTGCATGAGGGCCACCCAGGCATAGTCCGGATGAAGGCATTGGCACAGAGCTACCTATGGGGGCCAGGGTTAGATAAGGCTATCAAAGCCCAAGTACACAGGTGTTACACGTGTCAACAGTGCAGACCAGAAATGCCACAGGACCCTGTCCACCGGTGGGAGGAGACTCATACACTGTGGTCAAGGATTCACACTGACTTCGCTGGGCCCTTCCAGGGACAGCTGTTTTTGATAGTGGTCGACAGCCAATCTAAATGGTTGGAAGTAATTCCTATATCTACTATGACTACCGCTAGGTCCATCCAGGTGCTTAGGAAGCTTTTTGCCACACACGGGCTGCCGGATGTCGTAGTCTCGGACAACGGGGCCCAGTTCACAGCAGCAAAATTTTTGGCCTTCTTGAGGACTAACCTCATAAGGCATGCAAACTTGGCTCCCTTTCACCCCTTGACTAACGGGCAGGCTGAACGTATGGTGCGTATGACAAAGGAGTCACTCAAGCACATTGTGACTGGGGATTGGCACCATAGGCTGGCTGATTTTTTGCTTTGCCAGCACACTAAGCCTTGCACAGCAACAGGCAAGAGCCCAGCAGAGCTTCGCTGAGAGAGAAGACTGAGTGGGTAGCAACAGACACTGCATGCCCAAAGGCTCCAAGGGGGTTGCAAGTGGGTGATGGGGTGTGGGCTCGGAACTATGGGCATGGGAACTTGTGGGTGCTGGGTAAAATTGTTAAAATTTTGGGAGTTCTTTCTTATGAGGTGGCTATGGATGGGGGGGCAAGTTGTTTGCCGCCATATTGATCAGCTGAGGAAGTGTTTTGCAGAACGGCCACAAAGCAAGGACCTCACAACGGGTCTGCAACTAGAGCCGGCAACCAGCAGCCTAACAGAGCAGTTCACACACTCTGAGGACTCAGTCAGTCAATACAATGGGGAGGTGGCCATAGATGGACTCAGTCCGGGAGTGCAACATGGGTCTTCTGACGGGGAAAGTCAACCTGAACAAGGCAGCAGCCTTGCTGACACAGCAAGCTTTGGTTTGGGCTGACCAGGAATGGCCAGCCAAAGGAACTCGAGTCAATCTGACTCATGTGAACTTAAGAGCCCTGGTCTACCCAGTCCGGCGGGCAAGCTGGTAGACCGGGAGTTGCCTGGATCCCCCAGGTGTTCTGAATGGTTGTGTAGACCACCACAATATTTACAAGATTATATTCTTAAATAATGTATGTACATTCTAGGGGGGAAGGGTGTAATGTATTGGGATTTTACTTGAACTGTTTCATGCATCTGTTTGAAAGCTGCTTAATGTTGCTGAAATGGTGTGTCTGTGTAACAGTCACTGACTAGCCAGACTTGCTGTCTCCAAGAAGATCATTGGATGATTTGAAATGGGAATGGGTTCCTTTAAACCTAGTGGCCACCGCCTAGTGGCCAACTGTATAAGTAGCTGCACAGAAGCCTCTGTTTCAATTCTGTTCCTGTTTGCAACCTCTCATCTCGCTTATTGCCTCCAAAGAACTGGCTACACAACAGCACCAATCACGGTTTGAGCAAGATTGCTATCTCCTTGTCTCTGAAGCTCAAAACCCACTGGAGACCACACTGTCTTGTAGGCTTCTCATGAGGAGCAACTATTTGGAGCATGTATGACAACCTCACATCCTCATTTTGTCTGGAGAGTTTCCAAGAGCTGGTTGTCTCATGACTCTGTATTCATTGGCTCCATTTTTTTTCAGAGCTGTGTTCAATCTGCCTTTTCTTCTTCCAGAAATCCCATTACTTTCTAAAAACAGTTTTTTAGAATCTGACCTTTATAGCACACAGCGACAACATAAAGTATGTATAGTTGTTAGTACAGAAATCTGCTAAGATAGCCAAAACCAAACATAACACTTCCCATCCCTGTCTGGCATTTGTTTCCTGATATTTTGAACCAGGATTCTCAAGTAGATTTTGTGCCAAATTCAGACTAAATTAATCCAAATAATTAGATTCATTTAAGAAAACTTGAAATTAAAAGCAGAGTATCACCAAAATTGTTTTTTCCTATAATTACTTGAAGCTAATCAAATAAATAAATGGTAAAAGCTTCAGAAATGTATCACATTCTATTGACAGATTGCAACATCTTGTTCATTTAATAAAATTACCTTTCCAAAGATGCTCAGTCTGTTACCATCAATAAATGATTGCTTCAGCAAGTATCTGTAATAGAGAGGGTATATTACAAAAAGAAAATCACGCTTGAGCAATGTTTTTTTTTTCCTGTATGAAAAAAAATGTGTTTGTCTACTTGTCTGTCTTCTGCCTATCCACCTACTTTTCTCCCTGCTGCACTGGAGTACAAAGTACTTCTTGATTGAATTAGACTGCTAAATTGTTGTTATCTTCAAAACTGTGAATCCCCTCATATAAGACATTAATCAGATATGGCATGGAAAGATTTTTTTTAAAAAAATAATTAAATAGCTATTTTGACCCTAGGTAACTGCAATGACTATCCCAGCATGGGATTCAATTAAAATATAATAAAACCATAACGTATTGCAGTACATTGGGTGTATTCATATGTTTTATTAAGCTAGAATTAAGCTAGCATGCACTGTTTGAATCTGCTTAGGTTCTCCCTGTAGCAAGCACAAAAGAGCTTTTTTGATATTAGTATTCTCCTGGTGCAGTCCATGCTCATAATCCCTTGGGACAGAGAACAAGATTACTTGGCAAATTAATCCTACTTTTTTTAACACTGCAAATGGTACACCCCCTTCACAACATCTGAGGCAGGAGGTTAGTTTAAAGATCAAACCTGCTAAATGCTTTGCATGTATTCTGTCCTCCAAGGAATGTCTTGGAATTGAGAAGGTGTAATAAGGGACTACTTAATATAAGGCTGGCTATGATAAATCCAAAAATTAAGTTTGACAGGTGAAGAGAGTGCCTATAGTGCAGAAATTTATTTATTTATTTATTTATTTAGTTATATTTATATACCGCCCTATTCCCTGAGGACTCAGGGCGGTTTACAGGGAATTAAAAATCCAAAATACAAAAATTAAAAACCCAATTAAAAAATATTAAATTAACCCTGTAGTCAGTTAAAAAACCCCAAATTAAAATTTCCTCCTCAGTCTGGGCCCGAGAGCTCGAAGAGCCAGGTCTTCAGGCCCCGGCGGAATGATCGGAGGTCGGGGGCAGTCCTCAGCTCCACCGGCAGCTGGTTCCAGAGGGCAGGCGCTCCCACCGAGAAGGCCCTATCCCTGGGTGTCACCCGCCGGCAATCTCTCACCGGCGGAACCCTGAGTAGACCCTCCCTGTGGGAGCGCACTGGGCGAAGGGCGTTTGATGCCGGCAGCAGGTGTTCCCTCAAATAACCCGGACCCAGGCCATGTAGGGCTTTATAGGTGATAACCAGCACCTTGAATTTCACCCGGAGGGCAACCGGAAGCCAATGCAGCTCGCGGAGTAGAGGTGTTACATGGGAGTATCAGGAAACCCCCATTACAACTCGCGCGGCCGCATTCTGCACCAGTTGAAGCCTCCGAGTGGTCTTCAAGGGCAGCCCCATGTAGAGAGCGTTACAGTAGTCCAAACGGGAGGTCACAAGCGCATGAGTGACTGTGCGTAGGGCGTCTCGGTCCAAATAGGGACGCAACTGGCGCACCAGGCGAACCTGTGCAAAAGCCCCCCTGGTCAGGGCTCCTATATGATCTTCAAAATTGAGCCGTGAATCCAGGAGGACGCCCAAGTTGCGAGCCCTATCAACGGGGGGTAACACCTCACCCCCCATCGTTAGAGGTGGAATAACATGGTTAACCCGAGACGCCGATATGCACAGCCACTCAGTCTTGGCGGGATTGAGACGAAGCCTGTTTCTCCCCATCCAGACCTGAACCGCCTCCAGGCACCGGGACATCACGGAGAGGGCATCACTGGGTTGGTTCGGGGTGGAAAGAAAAAGTTGGGTATCATCAGCGTACTGGTGATACCCCACCCCAAAACCACGAATGATCTCGCCCAGCGGCTTCATGTAGATGTTGAACAGGAGAGGCGAGAGAACCGACCCCTGAGGAACTCCACAAATGAGAGACCTCGGGGCGGATCTCTGCCCTCCTGTCAACACCGACTGCGAGCGGCCCTGGAGGTAGGAGGAGAACCACCGTAGAACGGTGCCTCCCACTCCCAACCCCCTGAGACGCCGCAGCAGGATACCATGGTCGATGGTATCGAAAGCCGCTGAGAGATCTAATAGGACCAGGACAGAGGAGCAACCCCTGTCCCTAGCCCTCCAGAGATCATTCACCAGCGCGACCAATGCCGTCTCCGTGCTGTGTCCGGGCCTGAAACCCGATTGGTACGGGTCCAGATAATCAGTTTCCTCCAGGAACAGAGGGAGCTGATGCGCCACCACACTCTCAACAACCTTCGCCAGAAATGTGTAACCACTGTTTTTAAATCACATGTAATTATTCAATTCATATTTCTGTATGCAGGACTAGGGCTAATACTCATGTATGTTTTAAAAAATAAAAAAAAATTGTCAAAGGACAGCGATCACAACTAACAATAAATCAGCAGCAGGACCAATATCATATGTTTGATAATAGATCATCTATTCATTATACCTATAGGATTTACAAGTAGTTTATTGTATTTCAGTAATATACAACATCTGGAATGCATTCCATATCATGCAATACTTTTCTAGTAAAAATGTCAATTAGTTACTGTAGACTAGTCAGACCAGGAGTGTCAAACTGCTGCCTGCGGGCCCAATGCATCATAGTAAAACCACGCCCACCCCATTGCCGGCAATGGCAAAAAAGTCACGATAGGTTGCAACATGTCACATGACGTGGCGAGTTTGACACCCCTGAGTTAGATTAAATCTAAAAGCAGATTTGATGCTATATTGATCTTTATTCCTCTTAAACAGTGCATGAATTCCATTAACTCAATACAGTGCAGATATAAAACATAATGCATTTCTATCTGTCATAACAAAATTTTTTTAAAAAATGGATAAAATTTGGCACATACGTACTCTACTGCTGCTATCTGATCCTTCACTTCCACTGATCCTAGTGAACGGTGAACCTCTTGCAAAATCTTGAGTCCTTGAAATCCACTTCCTCTTCCATCAAACTGAGCTATGACAACATTATCAGAGTTGACAAGCACAGAATCCCAGTCAATATGAAACTTATCTGTAACCAACTGACTGCCTGGAGCTTCATCACTGTAAATACCAAAATACCAGAGACAAAGAAAATTGATAATACAATACATCTTCAAATTCCTTAATAATTTTTGTAATCTAAATTATGGAGAAATAATTAGATAATCCTTCCAAAATACTATTTGTTCCATAGCATCACATTAACCACATTAACCATAGGAAAAGTAAAGAAAAAAAAGTTGTTAAACTATACAGAAATAAATGGTTGAGGTTAACATGGCATTAACTAATCTTATAGCTGGAAAAATATAATTTTTTTTGTTTTGTCTTTGGTGCTTTGGACAAAGCTCACAAGACTTGAGTCAAAGACCAAGGAATTTAACTTTCAAGCAAACATGGCTTTACTTCCTTATAGTAGAAAGGGAATTAATGCATAAAAATGGAAGGGGTATAAAAACTGGAAATAACATCTAGGGAACATTCATAGTTGGGTAGTATTGGGGGAAAGTAAGATAGCAATCCTAATGAAGTTAATTAATAGTGTAGGATCCAATCTGGGACATAAGTGGTGGACCAGAGGTGGTGACTGACCCAGATTAGATCCTGTAACATTATCCTGGGATATGTACATTCCCCTTCATTCTTAATTTATGTCCGATGATGTTTTCAGATAAGCTATAGTTTGGCCAGTCATATTTTGCTTTATACTAGTATGTGGATGGTCAAGCAAGCAAAGAAAAAAAGTCTGTTCATAATCTACTTAAAATGGCACACTGATTAGTAAAGCATATTGTGCAGCAGCAACCAAAAAAGCTAATACAATCGTGGGCTGTATAAACAGAGGCATAGAATCAAGATCACACAAAGTATTAGTACCACCTTACAAAGCTCTAGTAAGACCACACCTCAAATACTGCAGCCAATTTTGGTCATCATATCACAAAAAAGATGTTGAGAGTTTGGAAAAAATTCAGAGAAGGGCAACTAAGATAATCTAAGGCCTGGAGAACAAAACATACAAAGAACTGCTGCAGGACTTGAGTTTGGCTAGTCCAAAGAAAAGAAGAAATAGGGGAGACATGATAGCAGTATTCCGGTATCTAGGGGCTGCCACAAGGCAGAGGGAGCCAAGTTATTCACCAGAGCACCAGAGGGAAGAATGAGAAACAATGTTTGGAAACTGATCAAAGAGAGAAGCAACCTGGAATTAAGGAGAAACTTCCTGACAGTGAGGACAATCAACCAGTGGAATAGTTTATCCCCAGAAATTGTGGGCACTCCATCACTGGAATTTTTCAAGAAGAGACTGGACAATCACCTGTCTGAGATGGTACAGGTTCTCCTGCTTGAGCAGGGGGCTGGACTAGAAGAAGTCCAAGGTCCCTTCCAGCAATGTTGTGTTCTGCTCTGCTCTGCTCTGCTCTGCTCTGCTCTACTCTACTCTATTCCAATTGTGTATGTTCTCGGAACTACTGCATATGTGATGTAAAGTTAGCATTGGGCTATGTATGAATGATTTGTGCAGTTTCCTTGCTGGATCTTCATATCTCATACATGTGCATATGGTATGCATAATCATTGCATAACATCTTCTGTACAAGATTCAGAGACCACAGGTAAAGGCTCAAGGATTCTTCACATATTCTATAGCTCTGTCTCACAAACTCATCCTTAATTTTGTTCATCATGCAAATTGGGAAAGAGGATTTCAGAGGGGAAGAGGCTTAAAATGGAGACAAAATTAGTGTAAATGTATTCTTTTCCTTTAGAAAGGCTCAATGCTAAATTGTTGGGGTTCAAATTAATATTTTAAATGAACATCTGGGTCTAAAGAGTTGTAATATTTAATATTCAGGGACACACACACACACATAGGTAAAGGTAAAGGTTCCCCCGCACATGCGTGCTAGTCGTTTCTGACTCTCTATATATAAATGTGTCCCTGAATATTAAATATTACAAATATATATATGTTTGGGGCCTAACAAGGTAATCTAAATAGTTAACAAGCATTATATATATATGTGTGTGTGTGTGTGTGTGTGTGTGTGTTTGTTAAGTATTTGTCAAGTCTTTT